>NC_141073.1:10060367-10197867 GCF_041138505.1 Cibotium barometz
TAGAACTTAAGGAGCAGTTAAGACAACTCTTAGAGCAGGAATTCATCCAGACCCAGTGTCTCACCTTGGGGTGCGCCCGTTCTCTTTCAAAAGAAGAAAGCTAGAACGTTAAGACTCTGTATTGACTACAAAGGATTAAATCAATTAACAATTAAAAATAAAAATAAATTAACAGAGGTTTGAATCAATTAATAATTAAAAATAAATATCCTATCCCTAGGATTGATGAACTTCTCGATGGGTTAAGTGGGACCCAAATGTTCACAAAGATAGATCTCAAATCCGGGTACTGCCAAATTAGAATCAAGGAATAGGACATCCCAAAGACAGCATTCAATACTCGCTATGGGCATTATGAAATCACAGTCATGCCGTTTGGAGTAACTAATGCCCCGGCGCATTTAATTATCTTATGCAGGATATTCTTAGAGAATATTTGGATGATTTTGTTCTTGTCTTCTTTAATGATATCTTGGTATACTCTAAGAATGCTGCAGATCATGAAGATCATGTGCGCAAGGTCCTGGAAATCCTAAGGAAACACCAACTCTTTGCAAAAAAGAGCAAGTGTTCTTTCTCTGTTGACCAGGTGGAATACTTGGGATTCATAGTATCAAACGATGGGATTTCTCCTGACCCCGCAAAGATCCAAGCAGTCGTAGATTGGCCGAAACCCAAGACAGTAAAGGAAGTCAGAGGATTCCTAGGATTAACCGGATGGTATAGGATCTTTATACCCATGTATTCTCAAATAGAATCCCCTTTAACTAACCTTCTCAAGAAGAGTACCCTTTTTCAGTGGACTGGTATGTGTCAGAGTGCCTTTGATAAGCTAAAGACAGCCTTAGTAACCAACCCTGTCCTTAAATTATGATACCACCCATATATAGCTTAACAATTTGAAACTCCCTAGTATGCCATCTAGGAAAATATGAATAAAATCCTGTATAAAAGGAATAAGATGGCCTTATCCCAGAATTCCACATACTAAAATCTATCTCTATATACCTGAGACCACATCAAGGAATAACTCTTTCCGAGTACATCATAAGAAAAGAATTTTGAATTATTGGCGCCTTTCTAATGATAACTACCCAATAAACAATAAAGTTAGGGTAGAAAAATAACAATTCACCTAGATATATATGCACCTAGGTATCTAAGTTGGAATATGTACAAAAGTACAAGCAATATACTTCAAAATTAAGTGCAAAAAACGAAGGCAAATGCTACCTTCTTCAAAGCACATGATATTATCCAAAAGATCAAAAGATCCTTAAAAAACCATGGATAAAAGCATAGAAGCTTCTCAAATCCATAAAAACCATAGTTGATCATAAAAATCAATGCATGCCATCTAATGGACATTAATCATACCAAAAGAAGCATTAAAATTGGTGGTGGCCAACTTCATCAATCTGGAGTATATGAACATAGTGTCATTCAAACAAAACTCCAAAGTAAGCAAGTGAGACACATGTGTGTAGCGCTCATTAAAAAACCCCTAGACACAAGTGATCTAGATAGAACAACCTGATGAGTCCATATAAAACTTGGAAAACATCCAATAAAATCCACCAAAACAAAGCGATCAACTAACCCATGATAGAATTTTATCTTAGGCTTAAGAAATTAAGTAGAGACCACACTTAAACAAGTGCAAAATAAATTATCATAGAAAAGTGTTCAAGGTGAAACACACTTTGAACGTAAATAATAGCCATCATTGAAGAAATTAAGGAACATGTCCAAAAAGAATGGCTAAACAATGGTAAAAAAGCATGCAAACATTGTTTAGAATTAATCCAAATAGAAATATCTACTAATACGCGATATAATTGTATTAATAATATGCAAATAAACCGCATCTATCTAATGTTAGTGTACGAGAAAACGTACTTTAACATTAAATAACCCTAAAAAAAATTAAATTCTCGAGAAAAGGATTTATTATGATATTTTCCTAATTTTATAGGGCCTCAAAATACGATAATTTTGAATTCCACCAAACCTATCTTATGGCATTCCAAATCTATATTTTTCCAAAAACTTTTTAGCAATTAATTTTGCCAAAATACCATTGATATTTTAAAAATAACAATTTTTAGGATTTCTAAACATAATTTCTAGAAATTTCCTAATTTTTCTTGAGAATCCCATTGTTCACGAAATTTCCAATTCCTTCCGACAATTCTCAAATCCAATGAAAATTAATAATTTTAATGGATTTTTTAAATTTTTGGGTCAAAAAATATATTTTTAAAGAAATTTGAATGGTCACAGGCACCCGAATGAACACACCACATGCCAAACACCAACCCCACATTTTTCACAAATTTAAAATAACCTTTGTCTAATTTTTCACTAATTTTTAGGAATTTTTTGAAAATTTTAATTTACCCCGAACGCATTTAGAATACGAACGGGCAAAAATTTCGGAATCCCAATGGTTTTCCCAGAATACGAAAAGCCAACAGTTTCGGGAAAATGAAAAGACAAAAAAAATCAGAATGTGAAAGGTCAAAAAGTTTTCGGAATCCGAAAGGTCAAAAGATTTTTCGGAATTCGGAAAGCCAAAAGGTTTCAGGAAAGCGAAAAGCCAAAAGGTTTTAAGAGAAAAAAAAAATCAAAAATTTCCAAAGTTTTTTTTCTCAAATCCCATATTTTCTCATAATTTTTAGGCTTTTTTTCTCAAGCTTTTTTTGAAAAAATTTCCAAAAGCTCTTTTTTTTGGTAATAAAAAACTCATTTTTTAAAAAACAACAAAAAAACCAACATTAATAAGCTTAATTAAAATCTTGGAAAAAAAATTTGGGGGGGGGGGCGATTTTTGCCCGGCGGCGGGCTGCAGCGCAGCCCCCCCCCGGCGTGCGCCTATTGATGATGAGGGAGTCCTCTCTCCTCTCCTTCTCCATTCAACACACTTTCCTCCTCTCCCCTCTCTCCTCTGTTTAACAAAGAGGAGCCTTTATCTTTAATTAAAAATTTAATTAATATTAATTATGATTAATGTTTAATTTAAAAAAATCCTTTTAAAAGGAGTTCATACGAGCGAGAGGAAAATAGACGAGAAAAATCAGATTTGAGAGTCGGAGAGGGTCCCACACACATGGGAGAGCATTTCATGCATCAACATGCTGCCCCCTACTACTGAATGTCAGTAGAAAATCAGCAAAAATTTGATCGCATACCCGCGGAAAAACCTGCAAAATGCATTATATATTTTTAACCATAAAAATGCTCAAAAATTTTCTAAAAAATTAGGAAAAAATTCCTAAAAATTTTAGAAATTTAGTACCAAAAATATCCACAATAAAATATGTGGTATTTTTGTAAAAATTTCTATTAATGCTTATTTTAAACCGTTAAAAATAGAAAAAAATAGCATTAAACTCACAGAAAAAAATAAAAAAAACATTTCTATTAATGCTTATTTTAAACCGTTAAAAATAGAAAAAAATAGCATTAAACTCATGAAATTCCCCCGTAACGTCGATTTGTCCATTGAATAGTAGTAACACGCATTCCAATCACCATATCGATGATCCATATGCAAATCATCAACACAAATCATCCATATCCATATCGAGGATCCATATGCAAATCATCCATATCCATATCGACGATCCATATGCAAATCATCAACACAAATCAACAAAAGAATATTTTTATTAGTAAATATTAGAGTTTACTTCAAAAACAATGCCAAAAATTATAATAAAAAAGAAAAATAACAACAATTGACTAGAGATTGCTCTAATACCACTGTTAAAACCCTAAGATCTCTCTAGATAATTGTTATGCACAAATCAGGCATAAACTCATCCACCCGACGACCCTTGAGCCCAAGGGATACACACATGAAATATAATAAAATACATCATACCTTTACCTTGATGTCCCATACCATCAAGAGGTATAACTCCAATCCAATAGCATGTAGCTATAGTGTGAAATGGTAGGTGAGTAGATATGATCCTCTACACAAGAGACCATAGCCTAAGCCTCCAAGCAGCCCCCAAGCCTCCCTTGAGTGTGCCCCATGCCCCTATTATATAGGAATCTGGCCCTCAAGTCACGCTTGACTCTCCATTTCCCATGTGTGACCCTAACCTTAACCCTTAAGGTTAGTCCTAACCCATGCTCCACTAGAGCTTGTTCCCATTCTCCATTTCCCATGTGTGACCCTAACCTTAACCCTTAAGGTTAGTCCTAACCCATGCTCCACTAGAGCTTGTTCCCATTCTCCCATGCTCACAAGCCTAATGTGGGTTAGCCTCCTAGTATATACACACATAATGTGCATATAACTCTAACCAAAGTTGCCCATCTGATTCCATGAACGTACACTGTAGTGGGGATGTTGCCAGAGTTTTCCTTAAAGAGATCTTCAGATTGCATGGCTTACCCAAGAGGATAGTAAGTGATAGAGATCCCAAATTCACATCAAAATTATGGACTGCATTCTTCGAAGAAGTAAGAACTTTCCTGGATCTCATCACAGCCTATCACCCTGAAACAGATGGCCAGACTGAAAGAGTGAATCAGGTAGTAGAAGATATCCTTCCGTCATGCTGCGGCGGCAGGGAACCCAAGAAGTGCTTAAGCCATTTGCAGATTCTGGTTGAATTTGCTTACAACGCTTCTTATCATCGAAGCATTGGGATGAGTCCTTTTAAAGCTTTGTATGGACAAGATTGCCTTACACCGTTGACTTGGTCTAACCCATTGATCAGAGTCGTGATGTCCAGACAAATGCTTGATGACATGGACCAGCAAATGCAATCAATCCGTAAAGGTATTAAGGCAGCCCAAAATAGGCAAAAGTAGTATGTAGATAAAAAGAGATCAGAGAGAGAGTTTGAAGAATTAGATATGATCTTCATTCAAGTACGACCAAAAAGAAGTTCCTTATCTTTAGGGAAGTACAAGAAGCTCTCTCCCAGATACTGTGGACCGTATGCTGTTTATAAAGAAAGTAGGCCATCTAGCTTATAAACTTCTTCTGCCTCCCCATCTCAAGGTACATAATGTATTCCACATTAGTTTGCTTAAGAAATATGTACCTAGCCCGAGTCACGTACTTGATGATGAACAATTGATTTCTCCGACTCAAGGCCAGATGGTACTCCAACCTGAGGAAATCCTTGACGTTCGGGAGAAGATTCTTAGGAGCAGATTTCTCAGAGAATTTATCACATTCATGGAAAACTAATTTTTTGTATTTATGCGTAAATAATTAATTAAAGAAAAGAGAAATTCTTGGTATTTTTATTTTTATGCAAAAAGAGGAATTTCCATGATAATGGAGATCCATGTAATCAAATGGAAAAGGAGGAATTTTTGGTATTTTTATTTTTATGCAAAAAGAGGAAGTTCCATGATAGATCCATGTAATTAAATGGAAAAAGAGAAAATTTGATATATTAAAATAATGAATATGTTTATTTAAATTTAAAATAAATTATAGATAAATTTATTTTATGCATGAGAAAATTTAAATGATAAAAGAAAAATTTCCGTGACTTTTGGAATTCAATCATTTAAATGGTAAAAGTGGAATTCTTGGCATAATTGAATTAATGGATATTTTTATTTAAATTTAAAGAGAAATTTTAGATAAATTTATTTTATACATGAGAAAATTTAAATGATAAAAGAGGAATTCTCATGAAATTTGGGATTTATTCATTTAAATGGTAAAAGTGGAATTCTTGGTATAATTGAAATAATGAATATTTTTATTTAATTTAAAGAGAAATTCTAGATAAATTTATTTTATGATAAAAGAGGAATTCCCATGACAATTGGAATCCAATCATTAAATGAGAAAAAGAGAATTTTAAGCTTATTCAAAAAAATGGATATTGGTATTTAGTTAAAAGAAGAATTTTTATGGTATTTAAGTAGAGAAAGATTTTTGGTGACAAAAGAGGAATTTTCACCAAAATTTCACCTAGAGAATTAGAGTTGATAAATTAAAGTGGTAGAAAGAATATCTTTAGATATTTATGTGAATAATTCACCAAATTGATATTTTCCAAAATTAGATTAATGGAAGAAGAGTATTTTTATTAAAATCTGAGATTATCATGTAAAACCATTTCTTAATCTATTATAGTTAAGAAAGAATGAAATTCATAAAATTGGAATTTTCTTCAGTTAGAAGTTCAGTAGATGTTTATCTAAAGAAAATCCTTGGAATCAAAGCTAGAACTAAATCGAATGATTTTGGTTAGACCACGACTATGAGAGGGACGGTCAGTAAACTACTTGCCCATCTCTCGATCTAAATCAAGCAAAAACTTCGTGAGTGACCAATTCCAATTCTTAATACAAAGAATAGACTACCGTTGAACTAACCTAGTTTTCCCTTAACCAAAATCACCAAGAATCTAGTTGGACATTTAGTCAAATGATGGGTAGATTACCCTGATGAGAGATCAATGATTCTCATTATGAAATTATGGAATAAGGAAAAAGGGTTTTGTGGAACCACTCAAAACAAGAATTTTACTTGCATAGAACCTCTGTTTTCTTTTAAAGGATTGTTTTACGCCAGAATGTTGGAGGAATCATTTGGTATGTATTTAACTAAGAAGAGGGTCATTGCAACAACTGGGGCGGGGAGTCGTCGAGGGATGTCGCTCACGCGGCAAAACCTATCGAGGTCTTGACCAGCCTTGATACGGTTAAAATGGCTTCCGATACGATGGGTGAGGATTGATGAAGCAATCCTTGAGTGAAGTGCTAGGATACCTAAGTAGGATCCTAGAGGGTTCTGACCAAGTGATGCACGGGCTCGCGGTTGCTAGGACACCCATGCGTGCGTCGAGGAAGATTCAGATGGACTAAAAAGAATGCCTTTTGTGAATCAAATTTTGATATTGGATCTCTTTGTTTGGCCAACTAATGTTCAACACAGAGTCCAGATGATATATTTTGTAATACAATGGACTCAATATTTTTGGAGGTCTATAATCAATAATACTATGATTTTCATTGAAAGATTGTTTTAAAGATAGCTAAATCTGTTATAATGGCAATTTCATATTGGGTGTGTACGTGGTATGCCTACCTTAATTGTTGCATGAAATGCCGGCTAGGGGACCTGGGAGCTCTTTTCCTCGGTACACCCGGGTAAAAACATGACCAAAGTTTTATAAAGGAATCCACAGTGGTGGGCAGTTGGCTAACCTATGGGCTGGTGGCTGGATTGGGGGATTCCTGCGATACAATTAAGTTACGATTAGTAACATTAGTTAGATTAAATCCTAAGAAGACCCTTGTTCTGTGGGAGGGAATCAACGGCTGTGCCTCGTTAAAGGAGGAAAAAAGCGGTGATTCTATGGAAAAAGTGCAAGTCTCTTCTTTGATTTGACAATGTAACTTCAGGTTCGGTCGAATCAGTTTGAATAGTTAAGACTTTGACTCGTTAGATTAATTCTCTCGCTAGATGATTTTCCTGGTGGAATCGCCCGTGCCTTTCGGGCGAGGGAAGTTTTTCCGGGTTCAGTTTCGGAGGCAGCGCCGGACTAGTCTCTTGTCCGGATATCCGTGGGTGGTGGGCGAGGCCCCGAGTGTGGATCCCTACCCCGCGCAAGAGGCTGACGCTACTTCCGCTGCCCAGCGCCCTCTGTAAGATTCCTCCCCACCCTATCAGGATGTCCAGTATCTTCCCCTATAGTCAAATCCCTCTTCAAAAATATAAAAGATCTTGTTTCTACCAGTTTTGGCCTAGAGAGAGAAAATCTTCTAGAGAGTGGCAATTTAGTTTTTAAATATTTTTGGATGGAAAAATATCTCTTCTTATTAAAATAAGTTCCCTCGAAAAAGAAGATCAAAAAGATTTTCAGGTGCATTAGAAATCAAGTACAATCTGTTCAAGAGGCCTTATCCTGAGGGTCAAGATTTTTTCGAAATTTTAAATTAAGGTTCCTATGGACCAATAAGATTCATCCAAATGTAGGGAGGAGATAAATGGAAGAATAAAAGGAAAATCCCCCAAAAATGAGTAAATACTCACATAAGATGAAGAGTTGACTAAGGACAAGGTTAATAGTTAAAAAAGAGAGATATTTGGAAGAAATGATGCATTTTTGACACCTCAGTATGGGGGAATTCCCCTCATGAAGGAGGCACCTATTTCACTTGTGTGGGAGAGTTTTAAACTCCCAAATAATGAGATATTTTACCTCTCCTCTCTCCTGTTTCAACTAGATCCAAAAAGTGAGCGAAACTGACCAAAAAATGGTCAAAAATTGACCAAACTGATCTGGAAAATTCTAGAATCAGTTTGCTTGGTTAGAGACTCACTTTTTCCTATAAATAGAAGCCTCCCCTTTGTTGAAGCTTAATAGTGTTTTTTGCACTATTACCCTGCTTCTCCCAAGAGTCAAAAACTGTGAATTTACTCATAATTCATTAGTTTTGGACCTTCCCTCTTCTAAAGATTGGTGGCCACTCTTGTTTCAAACAAGAGTAGATCCCTCAAACCATCAAGCCAAAGGAAAGCTCTCAAATTCTCCTTGTAAGTTGGCGATTCTTCTCTTTTCTATTTCATTTTATGGTCTTTGATGATTTTTGTCTTCTCTAAAATGATTATGATGTAATGCCTCATTGAAAAAAAGGCATTCCCCTCTCTTCTTTAGTAAATCCAACCATTCTTTATCCTAGATGAATGATTAATGGATAAAATCAAGTTTTTCATAATGTTTCTCTTTGATGAGTAGAAAATGTTTACATTAGAATGATTTAAATACTCTTGGTGAACTTCTAATTAATTTTAGAGAATTAAAAATTGAAAAATGGTCAGCCATACAAAGGAGGTTTTTGCAAAATTTTCTAAAATTATGAAAAATAAGTTTTACTTTTTTTATTTCAAAAAGAGTAATTCCCATCCTATATGTATTCTTAAAGTGTTAATTTTCATTCTAGGTGTAAGAAAATGCGCACTAAAAATATTTCATTAAAAAAGTGTTACTTTCTTTAGAATTAAATTCTATGCATATTAGGAACCATATTGAAAATGCTATTTGGATTATAAAAGTGTTTATTCATCATATATGATTTTTATGCACATAAAAGAAATTCTTTTATATTAAAAGAGTGATTTTCATCATAAATGATTTGTATGCATAACACAAAAGATATTTTTTTATATTAAAAGTGTGATTTTCATCGTAAATGATTTTTATGCATAAATGGTTGCATAAAAGAAATTATTTTATATTAAAAGAGTGATTTTCATCATAAATGATTTGTATGCATAAACATATGTATAAAAGATTTTTTTTATATTAAAAGTGTGATTTTCAACATAAATGGATTTTATGCATAAATTAGATGCATAAGAGAAATTCTTTTATTCTAAAAGTGTAGTTCCTACTAAATTGGATTTATGCATGGACAGATGCATAAAGAATTTATTTTAATCCAAAAGTGTTATTCTCATCAATTTTGATTTTATGCATAGAATGATGCATAAAGAAATCTATTTTTATTTCAATAGAGTTATTTTCATCAATTTTGATTTTATGCATAAATAGATGCATAAAGAATTTTATTTTTAATTCAAAAGAGTTATTTTCATCAATTTTGATTTTATGCATAGAATGATGCATAAAGAAATCTATTTTTATTTCAAAAGAGTTATTTTCATCAATTTTGATTTTATGCATAAATAGATGCATAAAGAATTTTATTTTTAATCCAAAAGAGTTATTTTCATCAATTTTGATTTTATGCATAAATAGATGCATAAAGTTTTTTATTTTTATTCCAAAAGAGTTATTCTTATCAATTTTGATTTTATGCATAGAAAGATGCATAATTATTTTCATCAATTTTGATTTTATGCATAAATAGATGCATAAAGAATTTCACTTTTAATCCAAAAGAGTTATTCTTATCAATTTTGATTTTATGCATAGAAAGATGCATAAAATAATTATTTTATTTTGAAAGTATTATTTTCATTGAAATTAAAATTATGCATAAAAGATTTATTTTTATTTTGAAATTGTTATTCTCAATAAAATAAAATTTATGCATAGTAAAATGCATAAAAGGTTTATTTTTAATTTAAAAATATTATTTTTCTTAAAATTGAATTTATGCCTAAATAGATGCATAGTAGGATTTTTATAAAAGTGTTATTCCTACTAAACTTGTCTTTATGCCTAATTAGATGCGTTAAGAATCTTTTTATCAAAAAAATTAAAATTTTCTTACATTCTATAAATGAATGTGATGAGATATGATAGAAATAAGATAGATGTAAATGGATGGATGGAAGTGATATGAATCAGATAAATGAAAATGGATGAATGGATGTGATGTCCTGTGAATTAGGATGCGAATGAATGGTATAGGATGTGAAGGAATGTGATGGCATGTGAATTAGGATGCGAATGAATGGTATAGGATGTGAAGGAATGTGATGGCATGTGAATCGTGATATGAATGAATGATAAGGGATGTGAATGAATGACGGCATGTGAATGCGGATGTGGATGTGGATGTATGAATGTTGATATGAAAATGGATGTGTGGATGTATGAATGTAGATGTGGATGTGAATGTGGATGTATGAATGTGGATGTGGATGTATGGATGTGGATATGGATGTGTATGTATGAATGCGGATGTGGAAGTGGATGTATGAATGTGGATATGAAACTGGATGTGTGGATGTATGAATGTAGATGTAGATGTGGATGTGGATGTATGAATGTGGATGTGGATGTATGGATGTGGATATGGATGTGTATGTATGAATGTGGATGTAGAAGTGGATGTATGAATGTGGATTTGGAAATGGATGTGTGGATGTATGAATGTAGATGTAGATGTGGATGTGGATGTATGAATGTGGATGTGGATATGGATGTGTATATATGAATGAGGATGTGGAAGTGGATGTATGAATGTGGATGTGGAAATGGATGTATGAATGTAGATGTGGATGTGGATGTATGAATGTGAATGTGGATGTATGAATGAGAATGGGGATGTGGATGTGGATATGGATGTGGATGTGAAGGTGGATGTGGATATGGATGTGGATGTGAAAATGGATGTATGGATGTGGATGTGGATGTGGATGTATGGATGTGGATGTGGATGTGGATGTACGAATGTGGATGTGTACGTGGAATAATGAATGTGAAAGTGTATGTGAAATGATGTGATGTTGATATGAGTGAATGGATGAGATGTGATGACATGTGAATTGGGATGTGAATAGATGATATGTGATGTGAATGAATCTGATGTGATGAGATGAAAAATGATGTGATTGAATGAGAATGAGTACACATATGAATGGAATGTGAAATAAGTAATGTGGATTGATTAGGGATAATGTGGAAAGGCGAGAGTTTATTATAGAAACTGTATTTGTGACCTGTTTGTAAATGACTGTTTTATGTCAAGAATGCTGGGAAAGCATTTTGACCGTCTTGTGATCAAGGTCGTGGAGACCTAACTGATAAAGTTGCAACTGCTGAGACGAAGGGTCAATGGAGGACGTCTCACGTAGCAAGGTCATGGCTGAGGTCTTGACCAACCTCGGTTCGATTTAAATGGTGAGCTTCCGGTACGATGGATGAGGGACCAAGGAAGCGGCCTATGAGTGAAGCGCTAGGTGACCTGCGAAGGATCCTAGAGGGTGCTGACCATACGATGCTCGGGCTCTGGTCACCGAAGATACCCACAAGTACGTTGGGGAAGATATTGGAACAAGGAGTAAGAGTTATTTTCTGAATTCAGGTGTGGATCTGGTTGATTGACCTTGCTGGTCCTCAACGGATGAGTCCATGACTCTTTTATATGGATATGTTGGTTGATCTTGCTGATCTTCCACGGAGATTCCATTTTGTTATGTGAATATATTGCCGGTTATTATGAGCTAGGAACTATTGAAAAGGCCCCTAAGTGAACAGGTGGTGAGCGTTCTGGTTGCCAATGATGCCATAAGTACACCAATGAAGGAATGATTGGAAATAAGGATTCAACCAGAGATTTTGACGATCGTGATCAGTGACACAATGGTTTCATTAAAGGATTGTTTTAAAGATAGCTGATGCTGAGAAAAAAGATTGTAAGTGGTGTGACTAATTTTATGTTTGCATGAACATCTGACTAGGGGGCGCGGGAACTCTTTTCCCTAGTACCCCGGATAAAACCTAACCAAATTCCTAATTGGATCCCATCACTACAGTGGTTGGGCGGTTGGCTAATCCATGGGACTGATGGGGTTAGGCTGGACTGATGGATCCGTAAATCGAGACTCAATTTCTGTTTAGTTCGATAGATGAAGTAAATCTCGGACAAAAATTATTCTATGGAAAAGAATCAACGGCTGTGCCTCTCAATGAGGAAAAAAAGCATTGGTCTCTATGATCCAAGTACAGTCTTTTTCCCTGATCTGAGTATGGGACTTACGGGTTCGGTCAGATGAGATCAGTTAGTTAAGGCTTTTGATTACGTTAGGGAAAAGTTATCCTGGTGGAATCGCCCATGCTTTTCGAGCAAAGGAAGTTTTTCCGGGTTCGATTTTGGAAAAACCGATGGATTAGTCTCTTGTCCGGATATCCGTGGGTGAGGCCCCGAGTGTGGGACCTTGCCCCATGCAAGAAGTGCTACTTTCATTGCTAGCACCCCTGAAATTGTTGCGCGGTGGGGACAGGGATCTTACAGCTGGTATCAGAGCTATTTGGCTAATGAGGATCAACCGAGAAGCTAAATATGTCAAAAATTTATCAAGAAGCACTAAAAGGTTGTAATCGTGTGATAAAATTCATACAATTTGACATTCAAACTGAAATTCATAAATTAGTAATTGGGTCTTCAGATGGAAGTACCGCAATTGTATGTAATCCCCCCTGACTTGCTTGAGGCCTAGATGTGGTATTTACCTTATAGTTCCAAGAACCATGACTACCCGTATATACCGAGGGTATAACTGCAGCTCTTTACTGGCAGTATATACGAGTAAATCTAAGACTTGAAATTATAAGCATTAATGCTATCCAGATGATGAATTCGAATGTGGTTGATATGATTTTTAAATTCTCCCCCGAAACAGAAGTTCAAAAAGATAAAAGGTGCATTAGAAATCAAGTATAATTTGTTCAAGAGGCCTTATCCTGAGGGTCAAGATTTTTTCAAAATTTTAAATTAAGGTTCCTATGGACCAATAAGATTCATCCAAATGTAGGGAGGAGATATGGAAGAATAAAAGGAAAATCCCCCAAAAATGAGTAAATACTCACATAGGATGAAGAGTTGACTAAGGACAAGGTTAATAGTTAAAAAAGAGAGATATTTGGAAGAAATGATGCATTTTTGACACCTTAGTATGGGGGAATTCCCCTCATGAAGTAGGCACCTATTTCACTTGTGTGGGAGAGTTTTAAACTCCCAAATAATGAGATATTTTACCTTTCCTCTCTCCTGTTTTAACTAGATCCAAAAAGTGAGCTAAACTGACCAAAAAATGGTCAAAAATTGACCAAACTGATCTAGAAAATTCTAGAATCAGTTTGCTTGGTTAGAGGCTCACTTTTTCCTATAAATAGAAGCCTCCTCTTTGTTGAAGCTTAATAGTGTTTTTTGCACTATTACCCTGCTTCTCCCAAGAGCCAAAAACTATGAATTTGCTCATAATTCATTAGTTTTGGACCTTCCTTCTTCTAAAGATTGGTGGCCACTCTTGTTTCAAACAAGAGTAGATCCCTCAAACCATCAAGCCAAAGGAAAGCTCTCAAATTCTCCTTGTAAGTTAGCGATTCTTCTCTTTTCTATTTCATTTTATGGTTTTTTATGATTTTTGTCTTCTCTAAAATGATTATGATATTATGCCTCATTGAAAAAAAGACATTCCCCTCTCTTCTTTAGTAAATCCAACCATTCTTTATCCTAGATGAATGATTAATGGATAAAATCAAGTTTTTCATAATGTTTCTCTTTGATAAGTAGAAAATGTTTACATTGGAATGATTTAAATACTCTTGGTGAACTTCTAATTAATTTTAGAGAATTAAAAATTAAAAAATGGTCAGCCATACAAAGGAGGTTATGGCAAAATTTTCTAAAATTGTGAAAACTAAGTTTTACTTTTTTTTAATTCAAAAAGAGTAATTCCCATCGTATATGTATTCTTAAAGTGTTAATTTTCATTCTAGGTGTAAGAAAATGCATACTAAAAATATTTTATTAAAAAAGTGTTACTTTCTTTAGAATTAAATTCTATACATAGAAGGAAGCATATTGAAATTGTTATTTTAATTATAAAAGTGTTTTTTCATCATAAATGATTTTTATGCATAAATGGATGCATAAAAGAAATTCTTTTATATTAAAAGAGTGATTTTCATCATAAATGATTTGTATGCATAAAAGATATTTTTTTAATATTAAAAGTGTGATTTTCATCATAAATGATTTTTATGCATAAATGGATGCATAAAAGAAATTCTTTTATATTAAAAGAGTGATTTTCATCATAAATGATTTGTATGCATAAACATATGCATAAAAGATTTTTTATATATTAAAAGTGTGATTTTCATCATAAATGGATTTTATGCATAAATTAGATGCATAAGAGAAATTCTTTTATTCTAAAAGTGTAGTTCCTACTAAATTGGATTTATGCATGGACAGATGCATAAAGAATTTATTTTAATCCAAAAGTGTTATTCTCATCAATTTTGATTTTATGCATAGAATGATGCATAAAGAAATCTATTTTTATTTCAATAGAGTTATTTTCATCAATTTTGATTTTATGCATAAATAGATGCATAAAGAATTTTATTTTTAATTCAAAAGAGTTATTTTCATCAATTTTGATTTTATGCATAGAATGATGCATAAAGAAATCTATTTTTATTTCAAAAGAGTTATTTTTATCAATTTTGATTTTATGCATAAATAGATGCATAAAGAATTTTATTTTTAATCCAAAAGAGTTATTTTCATCAATTTTGATTTTATGCATAAATAGATGCATAATGAATTTTATTTTTATTCCAAAAGAGTTATTCTTATCAATTTTGATTTTATGCATAGAACATGCATAAAGAATTTTATTTTTAATTCAAAAGAGTTATTTTCATCAATTTTGATTTTATGCATAAATAGATGCATAAAGAATTTCACTTTTAATCCAAAAGAGTTATTCTTATCAATTTTGATTTTATGCATAGAAAGATGCATAAAATATGTATAGAAAGATGCATAAAAGAATTATTTTATTTCAAAAGTATTATTTTCATTGAAATTGAAATTATGCATAGATAGATGCATAAAAGATTTATTTTTATTTTGAAAGTGTTATTCTTATTAAAATGGAATTTATGCATAGTAAAATGCATAAAAGGCTTATTTTTAATTCGAAAGTGTTATTTTTCTTAAAATTGAATTTATGCCTAAATAGATGCATAAAAGGATTTTTATAAAACTGTTATTCCCACTAAAGTTGTCTTTATGCCTAATTAGATGCGTAAAGAATCTTTATATCAGAAAATTAGAATTCTCTTACATTCTATAAATAGATGTGATGAGATGCGATAGAAATCAGATAGATGTAAATGGATGGATGGAAGTGATATGAATCAGATAAATGAAAATGGATGAATGGATGTGATGTCCTGTGAATTAGGATGTGAATGAATGGTATAGGATGTGAAGGAATGTGATGGCATGTGAATCGTGATATGAATGAATGATAAGGGATGTGAATGAATGACGGCATGTGAATGCAGATGTGGATGTGGATGTATGAATGTTGATATGAAACTAGATGTGTGGATGTATGAATGTAGATGTGGATGTGGATGTATGGATGTGGATATGGATGTGTATGTATGAATGCGGATGTGGAAGTGGATGTATGAATGTAGATATGAAAATGGATGTGTGGATGTATGAATGTAGATGTGGATGTGGATGTGGATGTATGAATGTGGATGTGGATGTATGGATGTGGATATAGATGTGTATGTATGAATGCGGATGTGGAAGTGGATGTATGAATGTGGATGTGGAAATGGATGTATGAATGTAGATGTGGATGTGGATGTATGAATGTGAATGTGGATGTATGAATGAGAATGGGAATGTGGATATGGATATGGATGTGGATGTGAAGGTGGATGTGGATATGGATGTGGATGTGAAAATGGATGTATGGATGTGGATGTGGAAATGGATGTATGGATGTGGATGTGGATGTGGATGTACGAATGTGGATGTGTACGTGGAATAATGAATGTGAATGTGTATGTGAAATGATGTGACGTCGATATGAGTGAATGGTTGAGATGTGATGAGATGGAAAATGATGTGATTGAATGAGAATGAGTACACATATGAATGGAATGTGGAATAAGTAATGTGGATTGATGAGGGATAATGTGGAAAGACGAGAGTTTATTATAGAAACTGTATTTGTCACCTGTTTGTAAATGACTGAATGAATGTGGAAATGATGTAGGATGATGTGAATGAATGTGGAATGATGTGGGATGATGTGAATTGATGTGGAATGATGTGATGTGGATTGATGTAAAAAAAAAGTGGAATAATGAGAAATGATGTGGAATGATGAGGAATAATGAGGAATGATGTGAAATGATGAGGAATGATGCGGAAAGATGGGAATTTTGTTTGGAAACTGTATTTGTATGTAAAACCTCTTTTTGAAAGATGGTTTTACTTCAAGAATGCTGGGGGAAGCATTTTGACTATCTTATGGAATGAGGTCGGGGGGACCTAAGTGGAGAATGTTGCAACAGCAGACGGAGAGTCAAGGAAGGATGTCTTATAAGGCAAGATCGATCGAGGTCTTGACCAGCCTCACTTCGGTTAAAAGGGTGAGCTTTTGACGGTGGATGAGGGGCCAAGGAAGCAGCCTATGAGTGAAGCGCTAGGTCACCTGCAAAAGAGCCTAGAGGGTGCTGACCATACGGTGCTTGGGCTCTAGGTCGCCCAAGATACCCATATGTGCGTCGAGGAAGAAAATGAGTTGGAGTTGTTTTCTGAACACGAGCATGGATCTGGATGATTGCTCTTGTTGGTCTTCAACGGATGAGTTCATGGCTCTTTTAAATGGATCTTGCTGGTTGATCTAGCCCATCTTCAATGGAGAATCCATATGGATTTTATGAGATTATACTCCTAGGTACTATGGGCTAGGAACTATTGAAAAGGCCCCTGAATGAGCAAGTGGTGAGCGTTCTCATTGCCAATGATGCCATAGGGACATTGAGGAAGGAATGATTGAAAATTGGATTTCATGATTGGAAAGTGGAAAAGATGGAATTGGATCCTGGAACTAGAATACTGAGGATTATGATGGAAACACTGTGGTTTCATTGCAATGCTGTTTTGGAAATAGTTGAGTCTAAGAAAAGGCAATTTCATATCGTGTGTGTTAGTGGTGTGTCTATTTGAATTTTTCATGAGTGCCGGCTAGGGAACCTGGGAACTCTTTTCCCTGGTACCCGAGATAAAACATAACCAAATTTTTATAATGGATCCTATTAATACAGTGGTTGGGCGGTTGGCTAACCCATGGGATTGGATGGGGTTAGGCTGGATTGATGGATTTTTATAATAAAATTCAATTGTGTTCAAGTTACGATAGTTGAAGTAAGTCACATGATAATACTTGTTCTATGGAAAAGGATCAATGGTTGTGCCTCTTTTGATGGGGAAAAAAGCATTGGTCTCTATGAACCAAGTGCAAGTTTCTCCTTTGATCCAGCCATGTGATCCGTAGGTTCGGTCGGAATACAAAGGATAGTTAAGGCTCTTGACTACGTTAGAAGATTTTCCTGGAGCCTTGGAGGAATTGCCTATGCTTTCTGGGCAAGGGAAGTTTTTGTCGGGTTCGGTTTTGGAAGAATCGAGGGATTAGTCTCTTGTTCGGACATTCGTTGGGCGAGGCCTTGAGTGGGAAGCTATGTCCTATGTGTGAGGTTGCCACTTTCACCACCCACTAGCTCTCCAGAGTTCGATGGGCAGAGAGGGGAGGGATCTCACAATATCCCTTTTTCTCAAGGGGATATCCAATAAACACACAACATCTCTACTTACCCTCAACTCACGTGTAGTAGGGTTATAGCATCTATATCCCTTTTTCTCAAGGGAATATACAATAAACACACATTTTTCTACCTTTGGATCTAGCTTTGTATGCAACTCGTTTGCCACATGCAGACGATGGCCATTCCACGAGCAAGAGAATGTTCCGAGTGGAAGGGTAATGAGTTGTAATGAACATGAAGAAACCTGTTGTATTTGTTTTGTGAATAGATCACTGTTGGATCATCTAACCATAAACTTAATTTTTATAGGGAAAAAAATCTCGACCACAACAAGAAACCTCAAACGGTGAATCTTAACTTCTATCGAAGAAAAATGTCTGACAATAATAAGAAACCTTAAACCAAGAAACCCAAAAAATAGAAGTCCAACATTTATCGCTATGCATATTCTCCTCCCAAGACCAAAATACGGGTGACCAAAAACATTTGCCATGCGTTTGTAGATAGCATCCCAAAGTTTGTTAATGCATATTCGGACATCCAACAATGCCTTATGGCTCTGCAACATTTGCATGGTAGCGATGACCAAGACAATGCTTGAAATAACTCCACTTTTGTCGAATCTTGCTAGTGCATAAACTCATGCACAACTGCATCAAAATTCAACACTTGCAAAAAAACATAATACATATGTTTGCAAGGGAGGTACATCTCATGCTTTGCTTATCTCTTTTGGAAATCCGGACAAGAGAAGCTTGGGTACTCAGACACATTCACCACATAATTCACTCCAGCCGCACACGACCCCTCTGTGCTCACATAAAACATGTGCAATTGATTATTACAGACGACAATGTCTTCTCGAACAATGCAAGCTAAAATTGAACAACCTTTCTGTACATTTACTTGGAATTCTTTAGTGAGCTTCTTGTGCCAACGGACAACCTTACGAACCTAGTACTTAGGCTTGCATGAGCTTGCAACTACTAGGCCTGACTCTAGTATCGATGTTGGATTCTGTGGGATGGTGCTACTTGTCTCCAATAGAAACCCTCCTCTCTCTAGATTGGCCACTTCCTCCATTGTAAGGTTTGTACTTTTTGCAACTGGCCAAACTCCTGGAGCGGGTCCAGGTGGTGCAATTGTCCACTTTGTGTCCACGTGCCAGCAATGTGTATTCAAAGTAGCATAGAACCATACAAATCTATCATGAATGCCACCCGAGGTACCATCATGTCCTAGGTAAGTATGTTGTCCCCAAAAACAAGGCGCAGGCACACCAGCTTATTTTGATCCCCACCCTGTAGATTAATCAGGGCACCACAACACTGCTTTGTATCTTGCAGAAATCTAAAGCATATAACTTTAGACTTAGGTTTTGACCATCTTATCCCCCATAGTTTTTTCACTAGTTTCTTCTCTCGATTGTTGGGCAACATGGATTTAGGTGTTGGAATAGCTAGTCCTTTTTTGTTAACTGTCACATTCACGTACTCTAGCCTATGGCTATCATTCTCTAGCACAACACCTAGAGATGCCAAAATAGGTCTTTTACATTGCATAGATTTTTGCTCTTGGTCCACTTTTGGGCAATCCAGATTAGCCTCTGCCATTGCACTATGGGTCAGGTCAATTAGTCTTTTGATTGTTGATGCCCCACCATTCCTTGAAAGGAAGCACTCTTGGATTTCTTGTAGTCCCGGTCTAGGTGCTAGTATAACCACCCACCAAGTATGCATTACTGTGTGCACTCTACAACACCATACTCAAAGGTCAACACCTCATAGAAAGACAGTTGCTTCTTATAACCAATAGCTCTCATGCTAGAGTTCTTGTTTTCAGAAAGGTTTGTGGTGGGCAAGAAAGGACCATCTTTGTTTTGTGTCAAAAACAAAGAACTGCAATGTATTGCACGCACTTCCAACCATGAAAGAGAAGTTTCCATCGATGGCAACTCACCCTCCACAACATGCCCATTTATCCACCATGCTATAAAGCATGTTTACAATTTGCAGCCATAACATCCAAGCTTGCACTCTTTCACTTTCTACACAAGACCTTGTGCTCCTCATGGAAAGGTGGTCTAATACAATTTTTTGTATGATTTACCATGCTCTCATCCCAATGAAAAGCACATGATCAATCTTTTTTGGGTTACGGTTCCTGAAAAAATAATCAGCGTGCATTGCAATCCAATTTGCATCGGTCTCATCAGCCCCATAAAACCCCTGAACTCAGGTTTAGCATAAACGCATTCTTGCGCAACAATATTTAACATTTTCCAAAACTCTTTCTGAGCATATCTATCCTCAACCTTAAATTCACATGTAGCAATGGTCAGAAGTTCCTTGAGGAAAGGATTGTAAACAAAAGCCCCCATTGTAGACCACCAACCATGAACACAATGCAGGTGATCAAAATGCACCCACATCTCTTGCAAGTTACCACTCGGTCTCATTCTTTTTACCAAATCTACTCCACTCCTAAGACTGAGAGTTGACATTTCATTAGGGAAAAAGGGAGCTCATTTTGGGGCCTTTTACGGTTTGGAAAAATAAGCTCTCAACCAATGAACAGAGGGCCAACGTAACGTTGGAAATTCACAAAAATAAGAGAAAATAGATAAAAGAAACAATATTTTAAGTAGGTACAAGCGTGCTACATTAATGTGGAGATTGGTTTTTTATTCTCACAAGATGTTTGGACATAAAGATAGAATCTAGTCTGACATTTTCTCTGACAAGGGCCTTCCCGCTTCCACCTTCCTTTGAACTTTGAAATGTTGTGCTGCCTTTCCTTCGAAAGGTCTACCATTCTACACCACTGCCTCATTGTGCAGTAGCCTCTTCTTTTCCATAATTGCTCCCTTGATCCTGTTTGGCTTAGAGTAAGATGTTTCTTGTCAACTGTCTGTCTGCCCACTTTCTCTTTCTTGAAACTTCACTTTGTTATCTTGTTTACATTACTTTGCTGTGGTTACAGATTCACAAGGTCTCCATGGTGAATAAAAACTATGGCCGTTCTTGTGGAAGACGCTCTGTGGATGATAATGCTATGAAGGTAGAATTATACCACACATCCTTACCCCGTCGACCTGCTTCTTCTATTTCTTCGGTAGAGAATTCAAGTACAGTCAAAATGGAAGGAACTTGGGAAAGGTTTAGTGTTTCGAAAGGAGCATGGGTGCTCATGCAACCTAGCAAAAGAAAGAGACCCCAGACAAAAAACATTTTCTTGGCATCATGGAAGGGAAGAGTACGAGATTTTAAAATCACCAGAGGGAAGATATCGGTGAAAGAAGTTTTGATTCAGCATGTGTACATGCATAAAGAACTTGTCTTGCGAGACTATCCAAATGATCTTCCGCAACACAGGCCTGATTGTATATTTTTCTATTGTGGTTTTGTTCTTTATGAGGTGTATGGATTTTTAAGATAAAGCTTTCTTTCTTTGCTTATTGACATTCTTGTGTTATTTTATTTCAGATTTATACCCTTCATCGTATGAGACATGGCAAAACATCGATTGTATTCTGGGATTTATAGATGTTTTGCATGGATCGATAGGAGAACAACAATACCAAGGTCGATGTGCAACAGAGCTAGCTCAATCCGGTATATTTTTTACTGATCATTTTTATCAGTTGTTGCTGGACAATGCAAACACACATGGTGTGTTAAGAAAACAAGACCTTCCGGCATGGAATTCAGTGGATTGGCCTCTCCCACATTTTAGTGTTACAGAGGCATATAGGGCCAAGCTTTTCAAAGAAGTACAGAAAGCTCTGAGACCCAATATTGCCACAAGGATAATAACAATTTCTTTATGCATGCCTCTCACAGTTTTTGTAGACTTGTTTAATACCTTTCCAGTGAAGGTTTCAAAAACAATGTTCACAGTTAAAGCAACAAGTCTGGCATGCATGCCACAATTTTTGGATAAAGGTTGGGATAAGAAGACATGTAGTTCAGTGTTTTGTGAGGTTGTCCAACCTTCTATGCAACTGAAGTACATGGTTGCATCACAAAATTTCATTTTTTCTTTTTATTATAAGCGCAGTCGAATGCTAGGTACAAAACTAGTCCCAATGGATCAAGATGAAGATTCTTTTGGTGCAGAAAATAAACTTCTTGATATTGATGTTGTTGAGAATGGTGATGTGCTAGTCAATATCTCATTAAGACAATGTTGCTCCCTAGCTCAATTGCGCAATGACATTCTATTTGAGACAGAAGGTTCTATTTCAAAGGACTTTTTATTTATCTACAACAATAAGAAGGTATACCATGTGACTTATCCTAGTCTCATTAAGCACTGCTATTAGTTTACTTTACCCTATTGTTTCATATTACTTTTTTGCAGGTGCTCAAAAGAAGAGAGAGTTCAATAAAATGCAAAGACATTGAAAATTTAAAAATTGAGATAACACAGACTCCATAAACAAAGGTATTATATTCAATAAAGTAAAATTCTGTACAGAAGTGTTTAATTATATATGTAGAACATATTCTTGACAACAATTTTCTATTTATGTACAGGCTGATCTAGAGGCCTCTCTACATGGTCCAAGCTCACCGTATCATCTTTATTTGGAGAATGTATTTTCTGCTGCTCCATCCTGTCGTGTACAGTCTCTTGGTGCTACTCCATTGTCTCCTCTACTGCCCCTGGAGCATCTGTTTGTGCTGCTGCTCCATCATCTCCTCAATAACATTAGCAGCAGGTCAGCAGGTCCTTGTTCTTGTGGCTTCCCTCATCAGCACTAGGTCCTTGTTCCTGTGGCACCACATCTGCATCATCTGTGTCATCAAGGTGTATGACACCTTCTCGGACTCTAGAGTTCTCACCCAACTCGACAGTAGCTGGTACAATAGGTTTGGGGGAGGCATACTTCAAAAACTTCCAAATTATATCAGCTCTGAAACTATATACATAGTTCGAGCTGAAGCTATCTTCTCTCATCTGCAATGAGATATGATGATTTAGAACACTTTGTACCAATATCAAATTTTTTGAAGCTAAATGAAAATTATTTTTTCTTACAAGCTCTGGCTGTCCTATCTCAAAATAGCTTGAAAGTATATATTTGGCACTAATCAGCACTCTCCAGCCGCCGCAGCTACTTGAATCATCTTGTTGTGGTGTCTGGATAGTTGGAAAGATATGTTAGAAACTGTTAATATCTGAACAAAATAAAATTATTCAATAAGTTCAAAGGCATAGCATGAAATAGACATCAGTATAGAGGGAACAACTTTCTACCTCTAAATCTATTGGCTCTATTGAATCCAAAAGATTGACATTAGGAGGACAGTGATCCAATGCATCTAGAACCTTCTAATACAACTGCAATACATATAATTCAGTTAGTGTGCATTAAATCCAAATAATGAAGTTTAAAGTTAAAAATAGCACACAAACCACTTACAATTTCACCTCTCTGTGTGTGTTTCTAAGAGAGTTGAATAAAAAGCATTGCTTCTGCTGGATGTCAATAGAAGCAAAGCTCCAGTGGTCACTGAATAAGGAAAAAAGCATTAAGAAATCAAAGGCTACAAGAGTACTCAATCTTGAAGAAAAATCCCAAAAGAAGCAGTCACCCACATACTTGTTATGGTATGGAAGTAGCAAAATATCATCATGATCAAAATCACAGTGTCTGAACCAATTGGAAATATCCATGGGAGTTTCCTTTGGATCTCTTAACTTGAAGGAAATTTCAGGATTAATAATATGAACTGTATGATGTACAGCATGGTTCAGCCAGCTTCTCATCATGCTACATTGGACAAAACAATAATTAGGGTAAGGTGTAAGGGAGGAGGTACAATAAGGATTGTTTTGCAAACAAATGTAAAATAAAAGACACTTACTAGAGCATTGCAAGAATGATAGTATCTAAGCAATACTCATTCTTATGAGCCAATGCTGCCAAGCATGCTTTTGTGAAGTCAAAATTATTCTCTGAAAAATCATCTTCAATATGGAAAACTATGTTAGGGCCCAGCTCCTGCAACCTTCTCTGTATCTGCAGCTCCATCTGTACAGTCTCCACATCTATAGCAGATTTGGATTCTTCTATTTGCTGCTTCAGTGACTCCTCATAAGCAGCTCTCCCTCTGGTGCTCTTTGAGTGGGTCACTTCAACAACCTTCACCTTATCTACCTTCAATTTCCTTGTAGGTGGAATTAATAATATGTCTCTCATTTTTATGTCCTGCCATTCCACAGGATGGACCAGCTTGTCATACCTCCATCTCACTCTGGACAAAGTGTTGAAGTCCTTGGCCATCAGAGTTACCCTGTGAGCATGGGCTGCTACAAGCATTGCATCTTCAAAGTACTTCTTCAAGTAATCCTCTGCCATTTCCTGTAAGGAAAGAATGGCAGTCCTGTTCCACCTGAAACCAAGGTGCCAACTATCACATATTTCTCCCACTAGTCTCTGAAAAGGTGCCTTGGGGATTGCAAAGCCTATAGCTTTTTGTTGTTTCCTGATATCCTTTAGCACACCTGCAGAATGTTTTAATCTCTTGGACTTTTACTGGAGCATGCTCATTGGCTTCCCCTTCCTGCCATGTGCAACTCTTCCCTTTGGAGGCACACTAGATTCCTTGATATCAGCCCCAGCTGTTGCTACTGCAAGGCCTGGCCCCTTGCCAGACCTCCTTGCAGTTGCCTTGGTTCTCGCCATCACTCTGAAAAGCTGCATACAAAGCAATGGAAAAAGATTACAACCATGGAGAACATGGAATGATAAAAGAAGGCAATGACAAATTGGATAAAGCAAAATTTAATAATTTCTAACAAAACGCGATTATGATAATTTGAAATTTCTAACAGCTCATCATCGCGTTTTTCTGCAGATACTTGAAACAACATGCTATTGCATTCCTACAGTGAATTCTCTGTCTTTACAACTACAAACAATATGGATTGAGTTTATGCAAGGAGTATACAGCCTTGAATAGCCTAGAAAGACACAAAATCACAATGATAGGGGTGGATGAAGCAGCAGTTTCAAATTTGCAACAAAATGCAATTTGGGCTGTTTGAGATTTCTAAAGCCCCCTCCTCGCGTTTTACTGCAAATTCTTGAGGCAGCATACTGGAGCATGCCTTCAGTCATTTCAGTGTGTATACAACTTGGTGCAAGATGGATTGAGTCTATAGAAAGCAAGAAGTGATCAAGCTCTCACTCAACAAGCCCAATTAAAAAGTCTTCCTGCTTCTACTTGCAGTGGAAAAAATCTAAGAAATGCATATAATATTTATCATAATATCTAACCTACATCACATCAATCAGTACCTTACCCTAATATACTATTAAACAAGAAGAGAAGGAAATAGAGTGTCTTACTGACCTGGAAGCTATCTGTAGGTGTGCTGTGCTGATGATGAGTATCCTGTGCTGGGGATGAACCTATGCTACTGGTCTGGATGCTGATGGTGTAGAGTAGGGAGGTAGAGATGCAAGAGAGCTGAGTTAGGAGAATAGATTATTGCAAAATACAAATAAAGTAGCTATTAAATACCACACGTGTGAAATGTAGTCGTTTTTTCACACGTGTGGGTCCCACCCAGATCTTTTGGAATTTGAAATTTGACACGTGTGAAAGTCACTTTTTGCCTTGGAAATTGTGCCAATCATGATTTCATAATCAGATCCATTAACACTCTTCCCTCCCCGTCTTCCATCCCTGCCAGCACCCTCCCATCATCCTTTTCCTTCCCCTCTGATCACTTCCTACCCAACACACTCCATCCACTTTGCAACCTGTCTGAAGACTACTACCACTGCCAGATCTCCAGGTTACCTGGGCTGCAGCTCAAGTTTGGAAGAGAGCAAGAGAGTCACCAGGGCAACTCCAACAGTATGGAAGAGGAAAAGAAAGGTCAGAGATCTATACTCTTTTCAATGTTTTCTGATATATATTTCTTCCATCTATAGAATTCTTGAATCTTACTGCCTAGGAATCTGGTACATCACCCTAGGATTTGATTAGAGATGGATATGAATAGGACTTAGAATTTTGTAACAAAATGCGAGGAGAGTGCTTTACATTTTCCAAATGGCATTTTCTTGCAAATTCTTGTGTCCCTTTTGGTTTTCACTTTTTCCTCATTGTTTTGCTTTCTATGTCCCTGGGGATTTCTTTCTTGATAATGAGAAAAGTTTTTGCTTTGGAACAGTTGATTCTCAGGCCCCTCCTTTCAAGAGGAAGCCGGACTTTTCTGTTGCTATACTCAGACCACAGCAATCACCAGGTGATTCATGTGTGCTCATGAAGAGAGTTGTTTGGTGATATCCTATACATTACCTGATTGCATATGTCAGCATATAGAATTCATGATATATAAATTTTTGTTCAGGCAAAAGCAAGAGACTAGAGCAGAAAGGTGAGTCTTCCCTTTCAAAACAAAGGGAACCAGAAGAGGACAAATCTCCAGATTTGCTCCTATTTGACTTTCTTCACAAGTGCAAGGCTCAGAGGAACTTCCACATATACCACAGTATTTTCAACAGGGAGTTCACTATGAGCTCTGTTTTGGAGCATCACAGAGATTTTCTTTCAGACCATTGGGATACCTTCAAACAACTGACAGAGGCAGGAAGAATTGTGGAAGGTGAAAAGGTTTTTGTGCATATAAATCATATTGTCTCCATTGACAGGCTGAGGTACCATGTGAATAGAAGATTTGATAGCCTGCCTGAGGAATATAAATTCAGCTGTAACTTGCACACCAGAAAGTGTAGAGTGCTTGAGGAAACCATGGCATTCCTTATGTACATTGTCTTCCATCAGTAATCTCTAGAAGAGCAAGGGCAGGAGGCTGAAGAAGAAGATATATCTGTAGCAGAGGTAAAAGAGGATATTCCTGTGGCAACAGATATGGCAGAGCAGGAAGAAGATATCAACCTCGAGGATGAGGGGCTGCAAGTGGCTGCTCTTGACCTTGTTCAACTGAGGACTGAAACTCTTAGGGCAGCACAGCCAGTTGAAGATTTTGATGTTCAGAGCAGCAACTATGCAGTGCCCATGCTTCCAGGTGTCTTGATTGGTGGTAAAGATTATGTTTTCCTCCATGATATAGAGTGTATGTTCAATTTAAGGGAGGACTATGCCATTTCCCTTATTGCCCACGCTTCAAGGCTTGACAAGGAGGTTGGCATAGAGGATGACCATTCACTCTGGCTTTGGAAACAACTTTTGATCTTGCAGAGGCCCTTACTATTTGCTTCAAAGAGGCTGAAAATTTCCAAGAGCCAGATGAAGCTGCCTTCCAGCTCACCCAGGAAGCTATGAATCTCTCAGCACTTCATAAGGAAAAGCTTAAAGAAGAGGCTGGACTGGAGGGGAGAGGAATAAATCTTTGGAAAGAGTTTTGTAGTTATGTATTATTGTCCTCTAATCTTTTGATACATGGCAGCTACAAATTGAGGATGACACATTCCTCCAGAGAACAAGTGGAAGCAGGGCGGCTGGGTTTGGCAAAATGTCAAGCCTAACTCATTATATTCATGATCTAGGCAATGCTAAGATCTTGATTTACCATAGGCAGTTGAGCAACAATGGAGAAGCCATTGTTTACTTCTTTAAATGTTTGTCTAGGGTTTTAGGTGGACATGATCTTCCATGGCAAAAGGAAAAGATCATTTTAATAGAGAGGTTGTCTGCCATAGATATATTTGGGGATTATGTGAACAAGCAGGCCTCTAGGGCCTCTTACTTTTTGTCTTACACTTCTTATGCATTAGCATGTGGTGTTAAGGAGCCCAAATGTCGGGAGGGCTATGGAAAACACAAGCTCATAAGGTTTCGAGAGCCACCCATGATTGCATCAGGCCATACAATCCAAGAAGAAGAACACGTGGAGGTAGCTGAAGACAAGGATACCCCTCTCAGACAAGCAACAGAGGCAAGCATTGATAAACAGACAATCGACATCAAGCCAACAAGGAAGAAAAAGAGTCCAATCAAGTTCAAAAAGAGAGTTCCGACTGTGAGGCCTTCGGAGTAATAGGATTTAGTCATCAAATATAGCACAAACATTATGTTGAAGTTGAACTGATTTGTACAATTGATCCTCATCAGTTCCTTGTCCGTACGGACGATCAGTACCCTTTTGCATTTGTCCCATCACCGTACGACACTTCAATAATCTTCCCACACTCAGTAGCTTGTAAAAGCGTTTGACACTCAGTACCTTATTGGTAAGGATCAATAGTGTGTCTAGCATAATTAAGTAGTATTGATTGAATTTTTTGTGTGTAGCTCATGGATGTATTGATGCTTGTTAATATAGATCACATGTTTCACAAAAGAAATACTTTTGATGGAGTCTCAAAACATATAGGCATAACACCAAGAGTCACTTGTTCCACAGAATAAAAATCTATTGATTGAGTTTGAAAACATGTGGACATAACACCAATAAGTTACAAACTGCTATTCATGTTTACTTGTCCATTTATGGTTTCTAAATATCTTCGAATCCCTCCATTGTCTATGTCTCTCTGCTGCCATTGAATTTTCCAAAGTTTGTCTTCGTCTTTGCTTTTGGGATAGAATAAAAGCAAGATTGACTTTGGAACTAGCAACTTTTCTTTTAGCATGCAGCCTTTGTGGAATGCCTCGGTAAAACCATTGGAAGACTTCCTTCAAACTATTTGCCTTTTGACTCCCTCCATAGTGTTGTGTGTGTCTGAAAAATGCATTACGTGCCATGTAGTGAGACTTCTCCATGCCTTGGGTAGACCAAATTGCTGGGCAACCATACTTTTTGACAAAATAGGGAAGGTGGTTGTAGATGATATGCTGTTTTCACAGAGACATAAGAATGCATAGTAAGTTATAAAAGAAAAGAGGATCACACTTAAGTAAAAGAAGAAGACATCACTTTACCATGTAGTGAGTTATATTGCAGGCTGTCCACGCGTCTTTCATTGCCTCTTCAAAGTTCTTGTAATCACTCTTTGTCCATGTTACATTGTCACAGAACATGAAGAGTTGATCAAGAGACCTCCACACCTCTGCCTTCACATTTCGTGCTTCCCCATCTGCCTCATGATCTTTCACGGCATTATGGACTTGCTTCCACAATCCATAACTAATCCTTGAAACTGTTCTACCTTGCCTTACTTGCTTACTACTGTGTTTGGGTCGAGACAAGAATCTTCTTGCCTTAACACCACCAATAGAGGGCTTGATTGGTACCTCCTTGCCATTGGTAGACTTTTTAAAATCCTTTGTGATATGAACATCACCTCCATGTAGACCTATATCGGATAACACTTTTTCCAATGCATGAAGAGCATCCTTTCTATTTCTTTTGAGACGGAGTTTCCAAGCAAATCCAATATACAAAAATACCAATTTCTCAATAATTCGACATAGAGCATGCAATGTGCATATGTGAACATTACATAGTGGAATGTCAAGAATGGCCTTGAAGGCAGGGTCAACTTTATCTCTATTAGGTGCTCTCTTCCACCATTTGGAATCCATTACTTGAGCTGATTCTTTGCAGTAAAGACAAGGAGACTTTGAGTTACCTCCTTTACTAACTTTATACATGCACTTAAGTGTTTTAAGATCCCTCGCCATGTGCCACTCTACTTGAAAATCACCTTTTCCTGCAACATGGAGATTCTCTCCTTGCACTTGTCTTTTAATTATTCTTGGTATTTCCGTGTGGTGAAACACCCAATCTAGTGTTTCATGGTCTTCTGTCTTCACCTGTGATTATACAAAACAAAAGTCTTACTATAAAAGATTTGAAACATTGACTAAAATCAAGTACGAAATAAAAAATGATCATACCTGGAATGAGCCTAACCACCATATGTGTTTCTCCGACTGCACACTAAAATACTTCGAACTCGCTTCAGTCAATGATGTATCAAGTGCTCCATTCATCAATCCATTTTCTTTTCCTTTACAACCTCACACTCATCCAGTTTGATAACAAATTTCAAAATGCCTTTGCACTCTTGAAATGTTATTCCATAAAACTCGACCATTCTTCTTTGAAGTTGTTGTAGATCTACAAATATATTGTTCCAAGGGTCATACATAGTGGTTCCTTTACCACCATGAAATATTTCTTCAATATGGATATATTGTCCAATAAACTCATCTATACTTTCATTCAAATGACCTCTTATCTTCCACACTGTTGCTGGATTTGGCAGTAAAACTTGTTTAATCCTTTGATCTCTCAAAGTTGAGGATATCGCATGGAAAATCGAACTATATCCCTTCCTGCTAACTCCACTAACATCAAGAGCCTCTTGGATTGTAGTACCATCAACTTGATTATTGGATATAAAGTCCTCTACAACATTGCGTTTGATTGTTTTGTATTTTTTTTCTTCAATCAAACCTTTTGCTACACCACAAGAAAGCAATCCTTTCATTTGTTTAACTGGAAGAAGGTTGGGATCCATATTTTCTTTTGTAGGCTCCAATAGTTTCCTATAGTAGCAACACAATATGCTTATATTATTCAACACTTCCAATCCTGTTTTGCGTTAATGGACAAAATAGATATAGTCATTTGAGAGCATTTTTGAGTACAAAAAATAAAAAATTACAAACTAGCCTTGCTTCCTGAATTCTTCGCTTGCATCCACCAGTCCCAGCCTTCAAATTTGCAATGTTTTTAATCTTCCTGCTTCGTTGTCTGTCTCCAAGCACGGTTCTCTTCCTTCTTGATCTTGTCAACTCTTTTTTACTCTTTGAATGCTCCTCAATTTCATTCTGCAACAACTGCTGCTCCAATTTTGCACGAATAGCTATCTCTTGAATCCTGGCCCCCTTTTCTTGTAGGTACATTGTTTTATATGTTTTTGCAAATGCATATTGTGCTGAAATATAACCAAGAAGTCCATTTTGTCCATCGCCCGCAAACCTCAGTAGTGTGGTTGGATTGACAAATGGAGGTGTAGAGTTTTTTACTAGACATTTTGGATATATACTTCCATCACACCATAAGTCAATATGTTGGAGCCCTTCTCTTCTCATATTTTCCCATTGTTGAGCATTCAGCACTGTATCCTTTCGTCTTTTTGTACTGGAGCATATTGTTCTTCTAAGTCGATGTGAAGATGGTGTAATTGCTTCTTCTGAGATTGTAACTCACTAGTATCGGCCATTTTTTGTGCTTCTGAGGTTGCAAAGTTTGCTTGTCAATCTCATAGTCTTTTTGTAACATGAATCGTGGAAGTGTGGCGGTATCCATACAATCATTAAGTTCAGTGCATTAAGTTCAGTGATGGATTCTTTATGAGAGGCCTGCACACGTCGTCAAAAGAGATGCGGAATCTTCAAGAAACAAAAAAAAAGAGGAGATATTTAATGCAAAATCGTGTTAGTTAGACAAAAGATTATCTCATTCTTTTTTGAACTGACAGTTCGGTAGTCCTTACTGACAGTTCTGAGCCACGTTTCCATATTTTATTATTTTTGAGGTCTTTTAGGAGAGAAATAAATCGAAAAATAGTGAATTTCTTACAGGGCCCCAAAATGAGCTCCCTTTTTCCCTAATGTGAAAACATGTGGTTGCATGTTCGAACCCAAACTGCCTTGGGAAAAGTATGTTATGCAAAAATAGATAATCAATCTTTCTTTTCAAATCCAGAATGGCTTTGAGTCCTTTCAGGACAAACACACTACTCCCTTCAGCTTCTTGAATACCTCTCTAGATTCTCTTCTTATCTGACAGCGGAGTGACAACCTTAAGTAGGTCATTCAGCTCCTTGTCACCAAAATCTCCTTCTTTTCCCTCATGTTCTTTAATCAAAATGTCAAGGACCAGCTCTTGGGCCACACGTAATTCGATCTGTTTAGGTGTTGCATATGGACTCCCCTTTGCATACAACTACACTTTATCTTCAATTATTCTCTTTTTCTCCCTACTAATACCCTCTGCACCATGGATGGCCATGGTAACCCAAATGCATTGCACATCTAGTATAATTCTCCTAATCTTTTGGAATACAATAATATATGACAGCAGGACATTGCTTCACACACTCAGATGAAAGTCTACAATGATACAAGAGTTTCACTCACTTCTTCCAATCTCCCAACTTAAGGCACCTTCCGCACTCTCCTAATCCAAGGAGTGTCATTCAAAACTGACGTGGCCACAATGTGCGGGCACTCTAGATTGTAGCAATGTAGGTGACCAGCACACTTGCTTAGTCACACTGTACTTGTAAAACAATCGCTACTACAAGTTATATAGTCTATCGATACATGACCATCATGTTTATGCTCCCATTCCCAACATTGAAGAATTATGCCAAAAAGGAGGGAGCTCAAAAGCAATATATCCACCATAGGACACATGAAGCTCATCAACAGATACTATTTGATGTACATTGTCAAAGGCAACATGTATACTTATCCCTCTAGGCTGAACATGAATAAGATCAAAAACACTCAAGCAATGCAAAGAGGATGACTAATCCACCAGGTTATCTTTCTTCATAGTTTCCTCTTCATCAAGCACTACCAAGTTGACAATATGTATCCTAACCTTATAAAATGCTTGAACATCTGCATCCAACATATATCCCTTGGTCCCATCAACAAGTTTTTCAGCTCAATCTTAATACTTTCTATACCCAAAGATATTGGGTGCAAAGTGAAACCTCTTGCTAGAGAGCACAAAGTGTTCTTGTATTTCTGGCGGCAGAGACTTCTCATTATATCTATGAATTGAACATATAACAAACTTTATTTTCACCTTTGGGCCATAGATGTCCCACACCCAGCCATTGTAGATGTTAAAAGAGAAGGGGCGAACCAAGAACAGGAAAGAAAATGGCCGGATGATGTGTATACGTGAGCAAGAAAATGCATATACACCAATTTACATTGTGTATACCTAAGCTCACAAAATACACTATTTTAGTGTAATCAATTTTTGATTTTCAAGGCATGCAACAATAAAGAATTTATTATGACAATTGTCAATAAAGATAATATTGTATATTAGATAACCACCTCTATTAAATATTTAAAAAATATAATATCAATGTACTTTTTGTTTATATATTCAATTAATAGGTATTATGTTTGTTCAATATATAAACCTTACAAATATGTATTTACATAATTACATTAAATTAATATACTCAATATATATGTGTGATTATATTATACATTTATTCTTTTATATTATTTATGTATAATTAAATTATAATAACACAATTGAAAAATATTCAAATCCATATTGAAATCTAAAATATGTAAATAACTTTATCAAGCTGTCATTTTTTGTAGTATCTCGAGAATGACCCAATTACTATAAAGAGAACATGGCCCCAATATATAGAATCTGGCAAGCACTAAAACTCCCAAGAATGAGTGCTACGACTTCGTACCCGACCACCCAAGAGTTATGTTGACACTATTGGCCAAGAGTTATGATGACCCTACATTTCTTATCTCTTTCTCACTTCCTCTTCCTCTTAGTATTGTTGTGTTCCCTTCTCAAGAAGCTCTCCTCCCAAAGATCAAAGCGGCTTGGCACTTTCTTCTCCAAAGAGGACATTCAATTTCTTCAAAAAGGTACTTCCTGCAAATTGTTTTTCTCTTTGAATTTCTTCTTACTCCCCTTGGTCGGTGCCTTCTTTGCCATGGTTGAATTGCTTTGTTGGCCTTCTCTACCATGGTTGAATTGCTTTGTCAGTGCGGGCCACCACTTCGAGCCCCTTTTTTGTTATGGTTGTGAGGTTATGTCAATAGTATGGTGCCATATGTCTGCAAATCATGAAGTTTCCCAAGTTATTTTTGCTATGGCTGTGTGGTATTACTATGGCTCTGTGGTTTTGGATAAGCACAACATAAATAAAAAAGGGGGCTAGAAGCGGCCCACACCGACTCGGCTACTTCCAGCCCCCTTTTTATTTATGTTATGCTAATCAAAATATTGTGCCTGGCTAGCTCACCATAGACACTAGCTATGGCTTGGCACTCTTGTCCATGGCCATGATGTAGCTACACCATCTTAATATCCAAAAAAGGGATCTTCCAATGCTTTACTCAGCCTACATGATGTGATTATGGCATTAATATTGTCATGCCCATGATGTGATTATGGCAAGTCACTTACGTTACTATTTGAATTGCAAACAAGTGCATGAGCCTTCATTGCAATAGACACTGCTACATTATGAATGCCCAATGCATCAAACTCAAGGGCAAGTTTTGCATAGTACTGGCATTCTCTCTTTATTCTTGACCTAAATAATAGCTTATCTTCAACAAGCCTTTCACATGTATCTTATCCATGTGTATTCATTGGCTAATGCAAGCATCTTGGCCACTCCATCACTTGCAATGCCGTAACTCTTATGTCCATACATATTGAGTTGCTCAAGGTGCGATGGATCAGCCTCCTCTTCATTATTTGCTAGAATGTCGGATGACTTTGATCATGTCATTGATGCCTCCTATTTGTGAACAAAATTTCAAGAGCCTAGAAATGACCTTGCATCGAGATTCATGTCCAAAGCCTCAAGGACCACCCAATACCTTGCAATTTGGATTTGCATGCAAGAAATATAGCAAGCCCTTGAATAGAGTTTGAGCTTCAACATTAACTCCCTAGCTAAGCTTTGCTTGAAGTATGTCTAAAGCTCCCATAAACTCACCATTGCAAGAAATCAAGGTAGTTTTTCTTTTGGGCCAGATGACAAGCATGGCATATTGGGCTTGGTTATGCCCACTACCATTGGGAAGTATCCCACGTCAAATGCATATCTCGTTTTCTAATGTTGCTTGCTCATACGACTTTTTTAGGTCCACCAAGGTGAATGCCAAGGCCGAGCCACAATCACTTCTATGCATGTTAATCACTTCTATGCATGTTAATCACTTCTACAGGTATATGATGTTAATCTTTAATATGCTTACCGTCACTTATATGCCCAAGCCATGGTTAAGTGATGGCCAATAGTGTGAATTGTTTTGTCATGACTTGTTTTTTTATAGTCGCTTTGAAGTTCTTATGTTGTAGTTGTTTTGATGCAGAAGGTAGGATACATGTTCTCCATGCGTGATTGAGTGGTGTTTTTGTTTTGTGTTCATAGGATGGAGAGCAAAATTGGTAGGAAAAAAAACAAATGGCAAGAAGAAAGAGCAATCGATTGTTGCTCAAGGAAAGCAACAAAGAAATAATGGAGAAAGTTAGTCCTCCAACTATTGATGAGTTGAAAGAGGCTTCTGGAGATGGAAGTGGGATGGATGAAGTAGAGGGGGGGGGGGGGAAGAGAAAGTTGATGAGACTCAAATTACAATGGAGATTTCCCTTCAAATCATGCCATGTGTATCCACCTCTAAGAATGAGCCAGGGGCAAGTGAGAAAGGTGACATGACCATGATTCGTGTGGTGAGGAAATCATAAGGAGGACAAAGATTATGAGCTCTATAGTCTGTCCACCTATTCCTTTATGTCGCTTGATTCCACGTACCAAAGTCTATGGATTGAAAGATGATGTTTCTTCTCTAAAGGTAGCCTTTCAACATGAGGGTTACATGGAGGAGAAGAGGGTTTTTATAGTGTCCTTGTGTACATCAAATGGGGAGGAGAGCATGGTCACTGATGACATTGAGCAGAACTAGGATGAGCACTGGAGGGTTGTCAATACAGAGTTTGGAAATGACATTGCGTATAGTGACAAGATAAAAATCTTATCCAGACACATGTTTTATGTGTGGGAGGGAAATCATAGGACAGTGGCATGGTCATCAATCATAACAAAGAAGTCCTCTGACACAAAAAGTCGACATGTGAGAGTGTTTTACACAATCATTGATCCTAGGAAGGTCAGTGAGGTTGCTTTATTGAGTGACGAGACTTCAAAGAAAGATATGTAAGTCTCTTGGTGTAATATTTTTTTGTTATATAATATTTTTAGAGTGTGGTGTGTCTCTAGGCATAATATTTTTTTGTTTTGAAATATGTTGAGAGTGTGATCTATTTTTGGGATGCTTGTAAAAAATTTACCTTCCTTTATTTTATTTATATGTAGCCTCTTGGTGCATGCCCTTGTGGTGCCCTCACTTACAAACAAGGTTTTCATATTGCAAATATTGGCAACTCTGAGGATTTTTTGAGAGAGATTCCCGATTCGGATGTGAAGACAATAGATGCCATCCATTGGAGAAATACCAAGGGAGTCGATGAGCCATGGTTCCCCTTGACAAGGGGATACCTTGGAAAGCTTGTTTATAATGTAGGTTTCCATCCACATGCTGGATAGCTAATGTAGTTTTGTGCTTTTAACACTGTTCAGACAAAATAGGTAATATTTCCTAAAAACGAGAAACATTTGGCATCTTTCAAAGATTCCATTAAAAAAAGTTTGAATTTTTTTACCTCTTTTTAAAAAGTGGTGTACGCATGCATCTACGCATGCATACAACACTACCAAAAAACGATAATATTTTGGGCACTTTATACATTTCTTACAAAAATTGACATGAAAAAAAAGAGTTCATTTTGCTTACTTTTTAAGATTATAATTGAAAATTTAACAATAAGTTTTTCAAAAACATGCCAAAATAGAGACAACGTTTATTATTTCCATCTTCAATCCATTTAAAAAATGATACAACCATAAAAAAAAGCTATTTTCTAAACATTGCTACCTCATAATCATTGCTACACCATCACTAGTTGATGTGCATTTCCCTGAGAAGGTAGACGAGGCATCCTCTTCTTCACTATCCACAAATACAATTTTTTTCTTCGATGCGTACACTTGAAGCTTAGACTCCCTGGGTCATTTGCCATGTTAGCATAATTGAGGATGTGCTACAGAGTGCAACTATAAAAAATTATTTATATGATTATATTACAAAAGCATTATCTTGATACAATTATTATCTTAATTATAAAACCCTATTTTGGCTCTTGATGAGAGTAGTATTAAAATTCATTTTGAAGCTCTTGATTATCACAATTTCTTAATTGATTGTATATACTTTTTTTAAAAGAATTCGTTACATGTACAGATGAATTTTAAATATCATGAATAAGCTATTTAAAAGTTGTCTAATCTTAAAAAATAATTACACACTCATTTTTAAAGATGTGTCCTTGATGTGACAAAAAGGGGTTAAATGGTAATTTTAGAATGAGTTTAGAAAGCATGAAAAAGCCCACTTTAAGAAATAAAAGTTTATACTTTCTAAAATACTTTTTTGTAAAATATCAGGCAGCAGGGACTTTGGTTTGAATCCTACTGGTTACTACACATGGTAAGGATGTTTTAGCTACAATATTTGCGGCCAACTTAATGCTGAATAAGAACTTCTCAACTAAGAGTTGATGTTTTTCATCAACTTGATACAAAACATCAAATTTTATGAAAATTTGATATTTTGCATTAAGTTGATGTAAAACATCAACTTTATATGCAAAACATCAACTTTCTGTGCAAAAGATCAACTTTTTACAACACTTGATGTTTTGTATCAACGTTATGCAAAACATCAACTTCCCCCCACAAAACTTGAGGTTTTGCATAACTTTGATGCAAAACATCAAGTTTTGTGGAAAAGTTGATGTTTTGCATCAACTCGATGTAAAACATCAACTTTTTCATAAAACTTGATGTTTTGCATCAACTTTGATACAAAACATCAAGTTTTCATGCATCAAAGTTAATGCAAAACATCAACTCTACCACAAAACTTGGTTTTTTGCATCAAGTTTCGGATGCTGCGGAGAAGAAAGTTGGAGGATCGGAGGTAGATTTTTATAAACAACCTGTTTTAGCAATTTCGTTCACCGAAGACATGCTCAGATGACCAACATGACTATGTTTTGATGCGATATGCAGACGTCACAAAGCAATTTGCTGATGCAGTAAATCGCTTTGTGACGTCTATATATCGCATTGAAACATAGTCGTGTTGATACTTAAAATTTGTGGAATAGGTTGTCTGAGCATGCTCACTTGAACGGAATTACTAAAACACACTATTTGTGAAAATCGACCTCCGATCCTCCAACTTTCTTCTCCTGAGCATCCAAAACGTAATGATGCAAAACATCAAGTTTTGTGGTAGAGTTGATGTTGTGCATCAACTTTCATGCAAAACATCGAGTTGTGTGAAAAAGTTGATGTTTTGCATCAACTTTGATGTAAAACATCAACTTTTAGTGAGCTATTTTTCTGAACTTTGAAATAATTTTATATTTTTTTATGAGAATTATTTTTATTTTTATCACTAATAAATCTGTAAAAGCTCATTTCAAATAGTAGATAGTAGCCAATAAAATCTCAAAATTTTAAAAAAATCTTATAAATCATAGAATTAAAGAAAGAATATGCCTAAGATAAGGTGATATAGGCAGAACATAGGTTTAAGGCTAAGGACCTGAAAAACACATATGGTCGCAACCTTTAACTACAAATTTCAGAGGAGGTCATTTAAAAAGTTGCTTGTCTATGTAACCATGTAACCTTTGTATCATAAATAATATCGCTACATAGTAGATGCCATAAATTCATGATAGCAGAAGAGCTAGATGAGATAATCCATGATGACCTGTAATCCATTGATTTTAATCCAGATGTACAAGGCTCCATTGATTTGGAAAACCACGAGTCAATTGATTCGTCAATCTTGATTTTTATTCTACAATTCAATTTTCAAGCTGAAGAACTATAAGAAAATACACGTGGTGGGACCATCAAGGAGGGGGGTGCATGTGAGCTTGGACTCTGCCATGCAGTAGTATGTTCTCTAGCATAGGGGACCTTGAATCTATCGTCATCTCTTGAAAGCTCCAAGATCTTCTCTACCACCATTCTAGAAGCCCTAAGCTCCTCTCTTTTTTCTTTGTACACAAGGACAATGTCACGAGCGAAGATCGCATCTCTCAGCATCCTTCGCATGTCCTCCAAATAATTATAACAAAAGTTTATTCTATACTACCCTTAGACATACCATCTCTCAACATCCTTCACATGTACTCTAGAAATAATTATAACTAGAGCTCATTCCTACCCTACTCTTAGATATACCATCACCTACATTCATGATAATGGCTATCTGGATCAAACATCAACATATGCATACTATGAATTTTTACCACCACTACATATGTACATAATATAGGCTACAATTTCTTCCCGCCACCCTTATCCATATTGCATAACAAGAACTTCATGAAAACAAATGCCTATGTGGGTTGAAATTTACACCCATAGGCTATATGATGTTTGGCTCTAAAATTATACTGCCGATAAAATATTTCAATTTTCTACTCTTTTAACATGCTTAGGTTTACTCAGAGCCTCCATAGTTACCATCTTCTACATATATATATGAATAGAAGTATACCTTTGCACACCTATAAGTTGACCTCTTTAAACTCTTAGCATTGGTTGTATATCATGCCCCCTATTTGCTTATAAATAATTGAGCAAATAATTATGTCATGCAAACTGTCAAGGTAAGTATAAACTAAATGCTTTGGTATTTGGGTCTAAAAATAGACCCAAGGATGTTTGTAGAACTTTTCATAAATAATGGAGCTTATTTGTTATGTATTCTAATAAATTATGGAGCTTATTTGTTATGTATTCTAATATTTTTTAAGAGATTATCAAATAATGTGCATATTTATGCATAGTTGTAGAATTTGTCCCGATAAAGTCCATTAAAAAAATGTCTTACATTCATGAAATTTATAAAATAATTAAGATTGATATTTCTTTAAGTTATGTAGACTCCTATGTCATTTTGTAAGTCAAGTTTATTTTTATGTCACAAACAGCAACAATTTATAAATCTATGAAGGTCACACGTGATCTCAATCTTGAAAGAAATAGCAAAATTCATGTAATTTTTAAATTTATAGATGGAATTCTAGATGTGTTTCCAAAAAACTATGTTTTTAAGCCATTTTTGAGATTTCACACATTTTGGGAGGGAATCTTTTTAGGTAACCCTCGTTAGTTACCTATTTTGCTTGCAACAATGTTTTTTTTAAAAGTGTATAGAATGTGGTCTATGCAGGTGCAATTTCAAAATGCATTGGAGAAGAGTCGTGGTCCTCTTAAAGGTCAAGTGTACAATGAGGAGTTTGCTTGAGGAGTTTGCTAAGATAGAGAAGAAAGAAAGTGAAAACCTCACTTGAAAGTATTCAGATAGAATAGGCAAGCCATCTCATTGGTGCATTCATTGGCTTCTACCTTGCAATGTATGTCTTAAAAGTCATTACTACCTTGTAGTTGAAGATTGTTTTGGCTTTGACAGATCCTGAATATTTTGGATCCAAAGCTAGGTGATGAATGGAAGAAGGTAGTACTCTCTTTGAAATGGAGTGAAGATAGTTTTGTTTCGTTGTAGAAGCTTAATTTACTTGCTTTGTTGATGTGAGCACTAATGTGAGGTTGCGATGGATTTCACTTTTTGAATCAAACAAGACTACAAAAGCTATGTTTACTCTTCTCAAAGCTGATCACGAGTATAGAATGTGATCTTCCAACTTCAGTGGCTCTATGGATGGTTTATTTTCATGATTTTTTGTTGCATATTGGTTTCATGTGTTTTAGTGTGGTGTCCTCTGGTGGCTCCCAAGGGAACTTGTTCTATAAACAATCCAAAAATGTGCTCTAGATATTTTGGTGGACTATGTGTCCATCCTGAGGGCATTGTGTTGCCATCCGATTATACACTCCAAGATTACTATGAGGAAGCAAAGATAGAAGAAGGAGATACATGTTTCCGTGGGTGAGAAAGACTGAGGTCCGTTCAAGAGGCAAAGAAGTGCAGGCTCTGAAGAAAGTGCATATGGTGTAGATGGCTACACAACATCTAGTGTTCATGTACATACAACCTAGCCTCTTCACTTTCGAACCTGCTTTCCATGGCTTTGTATATTGTTTGTGTTTCGAGTTTTGCAAGAAACCTAACTATGCATTGTTTTTCAATAGATATTTACTTTATTTGAAGGAGAGCCAGCTTTTGGGTGGTTTGCCTATTTGGGCAAGGCAGCGGATCTCTATGGCGAATGTGGAAATCACCATCATGTACCCCCAAAATTTCCATTCTCTTAGCCGTTGAGAGTTGGATAATTGTCCATGATGGCTAGACATGGAGAAAGGCCACATCCTAGAATGAGAGAGAAAGAGGAATTCAAGATGCATTCTATGATGAGAAAGGATACATTAGATGATCCCCCATTGTTAGCACAAGGTAAGTTGGGCAATTTGTGGTGAAAACTTAATGTGAAGTATGTTATTTGTTTTTCCTAAGCTTGTTTGTGGGCTTGTAGGTGAAATAAAAAGAAAGCGGGGAGCCAGTGAGCCGCATGTGGACAATATTGATGATGACTTGTTCGCCAAAGAGGATGAGTTGGCTTGTACTGGTGAGTGGGTGGCTTCCTCCTTTAGTAAATCTAGTGAACATTGCATCGTGGTGTTTGTGTGATGGTTTTTCTTTATTTTATGCCTTGGTGAATGCCCTTTGTTGTCATCTGCATCTACTTGGAAGCTTCCCATTTTGTTCATTTTATTTAAGGGAGCACACTATGCGCTTTGATGGTTTCTCTCTATTTATTGATGTTCACGGGGACTATATTGTGATAAGCAAGGCTTTTGCTAGTGGTCAGAGATATCCCATATACACCCGCATCCATGAGTTCTTCACATTGAAGAAGAACCCCATGAGTTGTGTGCACACTACGAAAGGTAAGTAGGTCCCATGGGCAACAAAATTTATTTTTTAGACCTCGAATTTGGAGGGAGTCTCCACAAGAGTGCATAGAGGCCTCCATGGGATGTGTTTACAAAGGACCATGTCTATTACGATCTATCTTTAGTGGATTCTACTCTTTCTGATAGTGGTTGGTTGGTGGTGGTGTCCTACATGACAGGTTAGATATTTCCTTGAAATCAATTTTTTGTTCACCATTTACTTATTGTAGGATCCAACTTGGTGAAGAGGGTTGTGTAGGAGATTCTATGGGGTGGATTGAGCGCTACTCTAAAGTATATGGCATGGAAGTTTGGCGTCGAGTTGTTGTCTTTCATCACTTGGCATACGGTTACATTGAACAAGAGGTCAGTGTGACAAAGGTAATGTGGCTTTCTCTTTTAATGCCCTATGGCAGTTGCGTTGTTGTTTCTATGGTATTATGTAACTAGCTAGATTCTATTGCATGGTTGAGTTTATACATGTTTCTTGAATGAAAATACAATTTTGGACTTCTATGTTGTACCTAGCTTGCAAAAGAGAGATGCTTGCACCCACTTTCACTCGAACAAGCAGACCATTCTTTGAGGCTTTGCGAATGGGAGCCATGGACTCATGTGTTATGCATTACCACTAGTGAGTGAGTGAGTGCACTATCAATAGTGGAGGATTGGAGCTTCAAGGTGGGCTAGTGAGCCATACATTTTTGTTCTTCTTCTTGGAGATATTTTGTCATCCACGGGGTATTGTCTTGGAGTTAGGGTGTAGCATAACACCCGCTCTAAAGGCATGCCTCCATTCAAGGAGATCATGTGTTTCATTGGATGTAGATGATGCCATCATCTCTAGCTACATAGATCCATACTTGCACAGCCATGTGAGTTCAGGATCTTCTTAGAGGATGATAATGGAGGAGAACTTGGAGCATGAGATCGATGCTCGTGCAGATGTGAACCCCTATGATGACTAGTGAGCTTTGATAGTCCCTTTTTGACTTCTTTTATTAGTTTTTGCTACATTTAGTGTGGAGATGTTCTTCTACAATGCGTCTTTATCTCTATCATATGGAGTGTTCCTTGCTCACTATATGTAGCAATGGATGACTATTTTTATCTTGATGTTTTGGGTATTTGACTTATCCTCGGCACAAGTAGTTTGGACACCAGAATTTAATTTCATTTTTGAATTCACACGTCCTTTCCATCACTCTCTTTTTGGTTGATGAGTTGAAATGGAATTAACAAATATATCCTTAACCTTTTGGGATTCAATGAAGGCTTTGTATTATTGACACATGTGTGCTTTTATTGTCATTGTAGTGCATTTCCCTCTTATATGCAGAGGCTGCATCTCCAAGAATGGTTGCTGACAAGAAGTATGAAAGGATGTCAAGAGAACAACATCAAGCATTGTGCTTTTACGTGGATGATAAGTGTGAAGAGGGTTAGATAGTGTGCTAAAAACCATCCTCTCCATCCTCTGGAATGATGCGTTTTCTATCTTTGATGTCATGACACACACTTTGATTTCCATTTGTTTTTTATTTGGTTCATGGCTATGATGAGTGTGAGGAGGGTTAGATAGTGTGCTAACAACCATCCTCTCTTGAATGATGTGTTTGTTGTCTTTGATGTCATGGCATATACACCTTGATTTCCACTTGGTTTCTATTTGGTTCATGGCTCTCGGATGTACTGGTAGATTGTCAATATGAGTTAGCATGCTTGTAGGGTGAGAAAGCGTTGATTGCTATGTCTTGTATTGACTCTATTTTTGTGCTCTCAGAATGTTGTGTGATTCACCATTTAGGGCTTCAAGTTGAATTGAGAAGACTAAAATGATTTTAAAATATATTACAAAGAATAAAATGAGAAGACTTAAATGATCTAGAGAACAATAGGGTTTTTGCCATTGCGCGAGTTTGGGGCTTGCTTGGTTTTGTTCACTCGGTGTATTGTATACCTTGCACATGCATCCAAAAAAAATTCAAGTGAGATGAATCAGGTTTCTTGCTCCTCTAGTGTTACATCATGTATGGCTACAGTAGGGAGGATCATGTTCATGATATAAACTGTTGTGGAAACAGCTTCAACCCAATAGCTATGTGACATATTCTTCTATGTCACATCAATGCTCGTGCTATCTCTACAATATCCCTATTTTTTTGCTCAGCAACCCCATTTTGCTACGGAGTGTATCTACATGTAAACTATCTCTGAATGCCATTATTCTACCAACAAATCAGATAACTCATTGGAGAAGTACTCTGCCCTCCCGTCTGACCTTAGTAACTTCACATGCTTCCCTATTTTTTTTTCAGCCATCACTCTAAAATTCTGAAAATGAGTGAAGACTTCACTCTTCTCCTTCATGAAATACACCCACACTTTTCTCGTGTGATCATCGATGAATGTTATATAATACTTGTAGGCCACCCATAGACGTAGTTTTTGCAGGACCCCATACGCCCGAATGCACCACATACACCCGAATGCACCACATCCAATACATTCCTGCTCACATTTCTATCATTTGGAGACACATACTTTGTCTACTTTCCAAATTGACATGCTTCACATACTTTCTGCATACCATTAACCTTCAAGTTAGGCAGCCCTGTCACAATTTCTTTAGTATGCATAGACTTTATTCTTTGCACATTTACATGCTTGATTCTCTTTTGCCAAATATCTGTATCTGTAACAACTCTTGAACCCTGTGCAAACATTGCAGCTTTCACTTCTGGCATATCATCTAGTGTAAACATTCTGCCCACTCTATTGCCTTTTGCAATCAACCTGCACTTGTCTTTAAAGTCTTTGACATAACAACCATCAGGGTTAAAGTGTACCTGCAAACCTTGATCAATCATCTAATGGCCAACAGAAACCAGATTCTTTATAATATTTGGAACGTGAAGTACATTTTTAAGATACTTCAACTTACCATTCTGCATAGACAATGGCACATTTTCAATATGGAAAATTGGATGAGTAGAATCATCTCGTGTTTCAATAAAACCTGGCTTTTCAAGATTTTTCATATCCTTGAACCACTCGCCACATGACTAGTCATGTGAATCAAAGAACCTAAATCCACATAACACACATCATCATTGCATGCGAATACATTATTTTCCAACACAGCATTAAACACATGCCACATAACAAACAACCTTTCATTGTCCTCATTACTTCGACTAGAGGATACATAATTATTTTGCTCCACTTTTTCACTTCTCATGCCATTTTGCTTCTTATAGCAATCTGCCTACACATGCCCAGATTTGCCACAATAGAAATAGCCGTGTGTATCATTTTGCTGCCTTTGCCAATTTCCATGACCTCTTTGACTCCCTTTTCTACCTTTGACTGGCCTCTTCCACCTATGTTGTTGTTGTGATTCATGGGAGTGTTGTTGCTGACCATAAATTTGATAACCTGTTCGGCCACCACCTTGGCCATGGTCTCGACCTCTACCTCGTCCTCTACCCGCACTTGTGTTTGAAGGCGTGTTGCTCGGAATTGCCTTTGTTTTGTGAACACTAAGCTTCACCCAAACTCTTTTCTTCGATAAACATTGACACCAAATCTATAAAGTTGTGAATGTTCTTCCGAGTCTTAAATGCCTTGTATTGTGGAGAGAACTTTTTTATAACAAATAAGCATAGTTTCAAACTTTTTTAAAAAAATGTACATATTGCTAATTTAAAGGTGGAATTTTTTTCACTTTTTATGTCAAATAACAAAATGGAAAAAACAAGGTCAATGACAAGATCTAATATTCTTTAAACTACTAATAATTCATGCATGTCTATGTAATCTGTAATACATTCTGTATTAGAATTACAAAAATGTGCTTTTTCTTCTACAAGAATTTAACTAACTTCATCCCAATCATTGCACTTTATCCCAATCATTGAATTAGAGCATATATTTGATATTAAGATAAGAAGTTATATGGAGTCCATGGCCATAGAAGAGGCTTATTGAAAGAAACAATTTCTCTAGATTCAGTTAGAAAACCAACAATCCAAACGATCAAATTTTAGATGGTAGTGAGTACTACAATTTATTAGTTTACGTTATTTTGATCTAGTAGTTCGATTTAGAGTTATAGTCTTTGCAGAAACATAAATTTTAGTTTATAACATTTACATTTTGAACCATGAAAATAACAACAATTGTTGTTTTGAAAAATTGATGAAAATTTGGATTATAGAATCCACTTTATTGACAAAGTAGATTCTGGAATCCAAAAGACTGACGTTTCTATCATGAGAGTGAAATTTCCATCCGAAAAAGAGAAATTTTGGATTTTAATGAACAAAAAATTCACTTTTATAAGACGAAAAATTTAGTTCATCGACGATAAAAAATTTCGTCGTGAGAAAAGGCCATCGATGGGGAAAAAAATTCTTTCGATGAGAATTTGGATTCTAGAATCCAAATTTAAATCGATGAAAATTTCAATCCGACGAAGTAAATTTCAATTTATTGATGGAAATTTGGATTTTAGAATCCACTTAGATTCTAGAATCTAAATTCTCATCGACGGATTTTTTTTCTTTGATGGAAACAATTTTCATGACAAAAGTTAGATTTGGATTCTAGAATCCAAATTTTTATCGACGAAAATATATTCCGTCAACGGAATTTCTGATGGAAATTTTTTTCGTCGATGGAAATTTTGATAGAATAATTTTTTGTTGATGAGAATTTGGATTCTATTGATGGAATTGTTAATGAATTTTTTTTCCGTCAACGAAATTTTTGATGGAATTTTTTCGTTGACGGAATTTTCCAATCATCGAAATTTTTGAACGGGGAAAATTTTCGCCGACAAAAATTTCAAACTATCGACGAAAATTTGGATTCCACAATCCAAGTGGATTCTGGAACCCAAATTCTCATCAACGGAAATTTTTTCCATCAACAAAAAAAATTCCGTCGATGAAAATATTTTCCACCAATGGACTAAATTTTTTATCTAATAAAAGTAAAATTATTATGGACCAAAATTTCTCTTTTTTTGGATAAAAATTTCATTACACGATAGAAACGTTAGTTTGTCACGAAATTTTGGATTCCAGAATCAACAAAGTGGATTCTAGAATCCAAATTTTCAAAACAACCACTATTATCATTTTCATGGCTCAAAATTTAACTATTATATACTAAAAACTATGTTTTTACAAAGACTATAACTCACAATCGAATTGTTAGATCAAAATATAGTAAAGTGATAAATTGTAGTACTCACTACCGTCTAAAATTTGACCGCTTGGATCGTTGGATTTTTATCTAAATCTAGAGACATCTTTGCTTTCAATAAACCTGTTCTATGGCCATGGACTCCATATACCTACCTACCTACCTTAATAAACCTGTTCTATGGCCATGGACTCCATATACCTACCTACCTTAATATCAAAATATGCTTAAATTCAGCCATTGGATTAACTTTGTATACAAAGAAAAATTATTTTCTTAGATAATACACTAGTCCCATATAAGAGAGTTTCATCAAATTATATTGGGTCTAAAATAACGTCAATTTTACCACCTCTATCAGTTTGTAGATAACATGCTACATATACAACACGCAGTCTAGAAACGTGTATTAGTACAAAACTTATCCGTGCTCAAGAGAAAGTGCTCAAGAGAAAGTATGATCTAGAGATGCTTAAACAAAGCAAAAAATGAAAGAAAAGTGTAATTCGTCAACATGTGGACATGCTTAATTTTTATGATATCGAAATTCTTGTGTATGGATTTAAGTTATAAAATTATGCACACTTGCGGAAAATAATTGATATTTTTATGCAAAAGGTCCAATGACTCTTCTAGTTGATTGGAAGAGTTTCTTCTCCTTTGTAATTATTTTTTCAAATTGGATGTTTTTGGGTTTAGAGTAAAATGTAAGTAATGTTTTATGCATTTTTTTCCACAAAAGTAGTGGTTTTTAAAAAAATATTTGACATGAATGTATGTCTTTTGTCTCCATAAATTTGAAAAAAGATACATTTTTTTGATTTTTTTCCCAAAAATGGAGTTGAGTGAACGTTTGCAATTTTGTGAACATTTTTCATGACTCATTGTTTCTTGCTATATTCTCTGCAACGGTACTATACTGCACCCAAAATATCAGAACCAATGACCTCAATTTGCATACACGCACCTAATAGCACCTGTAAGACCTCTTTGCAGCAGTACACACAATGTCTGCACAACCAATTTCCCTTCCCCTATAGTTTCAAATTTTGTTTTTACAGAGAATCAAAACCTACCTGCATTGTGCACGTGAACACCTGCGAATTGAAAAACAAAGGTCAAGACGTGCTTGAAATGTATTTTGGGCCTCCCGAAGAGCTCTTAACAAGGGTGTAGTAGCCAGCACAAAGGAGGAAGAGTAGGTAAAGCTCTTACCCTCGTACCACTTCCCTGTGGTCCTCTTGCTTGCCGCTCAGCTTCTTAGCATAAACCAAGCTCTGATACCATGAAAAGATGCAGGGAGGAAGAGAGCTTGAGCTCTTGCAAGCACACACACACACTCACACAAACCATAAGGGGAAAATGGGACTCATTAGTGGGCCTTTTAGAGAAAGGAAAAATAGGTGCCCAACCAATGAGCGCGCGAAGGCTACATAACGTGGAAATTCCTCAAAAAAGAGCAAGAAATTTGAAAAATATCAAATTTATTGCTCCCAAAAAAGAAGGAAAATTACATTCTCTCTCTTTTTTGTCCTCCCGTATGTGTTAGATGCTGTCAATATTAAAGTTTGAAGCAATAACTTTGTCTTTCCCGCCCATTGCATACATTTGGGAACACACCCAATTTCTTCTCTTTCTCGTGCTCTCCTTACAACAACATACCATCTCACTGTGATTTCTCAATTTTTTTCTCTCTCGTCTCACCAGCAAACAACCCTCTGACTGAAATGTCAACGCGCCCCAAGAGGCCATCTTTGCAAATCCAAACTATTAGGATTCATAGTTAACACGTTAGATGCATTAAAGGCATGGAATCCTCTGTCAGTTTTGAAGGGGAGTTGGATTTTGCTACAACCATCAATGGAAGAGAAAGCAAAGAGCAAATAATTTTATATCATGCTGGAAAGGAAGAATCCAAGGATTCAGACATGGAAGCAACAAATCAAGTATCGAAGAGGTGCTTGTCCAACATGTGTATTTGCATAACAAGTTAAGTCTGGATGGTTGGCCGCACGATCTTCCACCACGACATAGACCAAATTGTAAGCTTCTAATTCATTGTAGCTTAATTTTAAACTCAACACAACTTTTCTAATCAGATTGTTTGATTGAATTTTCAGACATATATCCTTCAACATATATTGAATGGTAAACCAGTGGAATCAATAATTGTCATCCTTGATGTTCTGTATGTATATATTGGAGAGCAACAATACAAAGGTTGCTCTCCAAGATCATTGACTAAGGCAGGTATATTCTTTTACGACCACTATTTCCAAATTCATACTGGAACAGAAGCTTTTGGCACATTGAGTAAGGCTCCTCTGCCCGAATTCACAAGTCCACAGTGGAAATTACCAAGTGCAGTGAGACGATAAGTGAAATTTATCTAGTAAAACTTTTCCAGGAGGTGCAATGTAATCTCAAACCACAGATCTCTACAAGACTCATTCGAGTAGCATTCACAATGTCGGTAACGGTATTTGTGGATTTTTTTTGCAAAGGCAAGAATATAGGTTACAGAAACAATGTTTGTCCTGTGAAAACATACAAAACATGGATATGCTTAAAATCCTTGATAGAGGATGGGATACAAAGAAAGAGAAAATTTAATTTGCTATGTGGTAATGAAGATAATATGTGGCAAGTATGTCGTTCATAGTTAAAACTTCATCATGTCTTTCTACCACAGACATATACACATAGTACACAACAAATTAGTGCCAATGGATCAAGATATGGATGGGAATGCTCCTATTGAAATTTCAATTAAACTCAATGATAGAGTGATTTCAACGGTAACTATTGGTGAAAATTGCAGTCTACAATAGTTAGAGATAAGATATCATGGACGAGAGCTAAACAAAACTACATTCTGACTTCCATTTTTGAGTAGGCAACAAGCAGGTAAACAATCCAATACTCTCAAAATCCATAATGTGATGATTCCTAAAAAAAGTTTCTTTACTGTATAGGTGTCATCGAGATGTGAGCAGCACATATATTGTAAATACCTACAAGACAAACAGGTGACACTAACATGTAAGTGACCTTGATTATTATTATTTTGTGTAAGTGACCTTGATTATTATTATTTTGCGATGTTTTGACTTTGAGTGCATTTCAAAACAACTACAAGAAGGACGAGGAGGGCAATAAGACAAAGACACACTTTAAACAAAGAAGACAACAACAACACGATATTGGTCATTAGGAGTTAGGTTCTATGTCATATCGCATTGTTGTGGTCATGTGTTGAATGAAGTTCAAACAAATTAGAACATACACTTCAAGAGCTAAACGACCACAACAGCAAGTATACCCATATCGTGTTATTATGGTTGTTTTGGGGGTCAAGGAAAATGCACTTTATAGCGCCTCATCACACCATTAAAACTATGTTTGCCATGTCTTACATTTGAATGAAGATGTCTGAATGATGTTTCGGTAAAAGACCACAATAACATGATATGGGACATTCTACATGGACTTTCGACCCACATCATATTGTTGTGTTGTTTTGTGTCCATAATTGTTTTGTCATTTGAACTATATTCAATGGGAATTTTGTCAGAAATTAACCGTACTTTTTTTATACAGGAAGAGATATGGACTAAGGTGCCAAGTTCAAGCTATCTCACTACTATATGATAGCCTAATACCGGTGCTTATACACCGACGTCATTGAACGGGGTCTAAAAAAACCCCGTCATTGGTATAAACGCCGATATCTGTGCCGGAATGACGACGTCGGTATAAGCGTCGAGGAAAAATATCGACGCCTATACCGGTGTCTATACCGACGTTACACCGGTGCCTATACCAACAAGCATACCGGCGTCTATACCGGCTTCTATACCGGCATGTATACCGGGGTCTATACCGATGTTACACCGGCGCCTATACCGACGACAATACCGACATGTATACCAGCACAGATACCGGCAACTATACCGGCGCCTGTACCAGTACCGATACCGGGGAATATACCGACGCTATGGCAGAAATTTTTTTTAGACAGAATAGTGTTGCCTGGCTGCCTGCAATGAACAGGACTCAACAGCAGTAAACAAACAGCACCATTCTGTCTAAAATAGAGCACAAAAGACAACCGTGCTCGTTTTTTTATTTTTCAGATAAACAAGAAATTAAATTAATCATTAATACTCAAGAATCTTTTGATCATATACCAATAGTTTGAAGGTCATCTTACATTATGGTAATGCCTCCCAATTGACGGTCTCTCGTTCTTCTTCAAGCATCTCAAATAAGGCCACAAGGCCATGTTTGTGAGCGTACTTCTCTTCTCGCCTACTTGGTGGGCAATTCATGGCCAACTCCTACACAAACGATTAACAATTACAACTTTTAGAAATCAACATTTAGCCCACATACATACATTTAGATAAATAAAACTGCTACAAATACTTACGAATTCATGGCGCATGGTTTCGTAACCACCACTCCCAAGATGAGAAGCCCCTACTGTTTGGAGTCTTGCCCTTGCCGCCTCTCTTTGTTGTTGAAACCTCTCTGGTGTCTTTGTGAGCTCCTGAGCAATGGCATCCCACTCCCTGTCATCTAGCCAAACAGGTTTCTCTTTCCCCTCTCTAAATGCATCCCTCGCCTCTGACCTATGATGCCCCATCAAAATGCGAGCTGTATACTGTATCCACTCATTAGAGACGACATTCATAGGGTCAGATGGCTGAAACTCTTGCTTTATCTTTGTATTTATGTAATTTTTCTTCTCCTTATCTTGCTGATCCCATTTAGTCATGACAGAGTTGTGAAACTGTATAGTGCACAATTGTCGAATGCGTGTCTTCATTGCCTTCCCTGAACTATTCATTATTGGTGCCCCATCCCTAATTGTGTATATCTTGCTGTTGTCATGGTCATGTGCACCCCAGGGAGTGGAAGGTGAACCTATGGGTGTGCTATCAACAGATGAGAGCGAAGAACGACGCTCACGTGGTGGTGGTGTCATAGCATCTGTGGCACTACCACCTGCCAATCATGAGACTTGAGGCCAATAAGATCATCATCCTTTGTAAATGCAATTTTCAAGCAATGCCTACAACCTGTAGGAGTCCGAAACTCTGAAATTGTCCTCTTGACTTGTTGTTCCTCCATCTTACTAAAAACCCATGGGACTCTTGGAAGTAGCACCTTTCCATTGGGTCTAGTGCAAGCCCACAACTCTTGCATGCAACCTATCTCTTCCAAGTCGTCCCTTTGGCCTTTAGTCTCCTTTTTTCCTGTCATGGTCTTCCACAGAATGTCAGCTACATTCTTGAAAATATGCATCGGGTCAAGCAAATGGTTTATAAGGAGATCACCCCAATCGGGGAGTTGGTGAAAGATAGAGAGCCTCTTCATCCCAGGGCATGCCAAGTTGCCACATTCCTCCCATTTGATCTTCCAATCGCAATACAGATATGTTGGCACCATTGTATAGTGGAAGGCGTGCAAGTTTACGCATGGCCTCCTCCTCTGGTTCATAATTTGACTGTTGAGAATGTCGTGGTTGATGATCTTCATGTTCATGCTCCTCGAAGAGATCTTCTTGTTGCTCGATGAAGGCATCCAACATTTTCTCCATTGGACCTTCTTCCATTTCCTGACCTTCTTCCATTCCCTCGGGTGCTGTTAATTGAGCTCCATCTGTCACTCCCTCCTTCGATATTCTCATTCTTTGTTGGGGACGAGAATTCATAGGCGCAATGTTATCAAGATGCGGCTGCACACTTGCTTGGTTGTACGATTGAAACCGTAAATTTTGCAAGCGCTCCATTGGAAATATGCCAGTGTCATGAAGATGCTGGTTGCAAATCCTTCGTTTTCAAAAGATTTGGTACTTACATCGCATGCATGGACACGCTATTCTCTCTTCAAGATTGAGAGGCTCCATCTAGCAGGATAACATGTATATGTAGCTCATTAAATACAAATCATTATGCATTACACAAAGCATTATGTAAACCATAAAACATGGCTTCTGTTTCCCAGCCATGAGGGAGATTTTAAAAATAACATTTAAAGCGTCAAACGGGCTTCTTTTCCCCAACCGTTGAGGGAGATTTTAAAAATATTAAAAAAAGCGTCAAACGGGCTTCTTTTCACCAGCCGTTGTTGAGGGAGATTTTAAAAATAACTTATACATTAGCTTATCTTCTCTCCATACAAAATTAAGAAGGTAATTAGAACAAGGATGGAGAGAGGGGATATCTCTATTCATAAATAGCTATTTATAAAGGCCTTATGCAAAAATCTATATGCATAGATTCTGCAAATAGAGCCTACACATTGAGCTCTATGCATAGAAGCCTACACCTAAAGCTGAACGCATAGAGCCTTATGCATAAAGCCTATGCATAATGATCTATACATAAGCTTATGTGTAATGCTCTATACGTAAGTCTTATGCAAGCTTTATGAATAACGTTTATGCAATCGTATGCATAGTAAGGCTTGCAAGCCTTAAGTATAAGCTTGCATAATAAGGCTGCAAGACTTATGCATAAGCTTTATGCATAAGCCATATGCATAAGTCTTATGCATAAGCTCTATGCTATAAGCCTTATGCACTATGCTAACCCTTAAACCCATCACCCAAGGGTGTAATAAACATGATTTTGTCTTACATCGATAAGAGATCTTACCTTGATAACATATATAAACTCTATGAATAAAGAGAATACCTTATGCATAGAAAAACAGAGCATAAGAAATATATGTTATATGTATAAGAGAGTGTAAACATTCAAAAAGCTTATGCTCTCCATCCATGCAAGGCACTCTACATCAAAAAAAGCTTTATGCATAAAAACATAACGCATGAAGCCTTATGCATAAAGCTCATCCATAAGATTTATACATAAAACATTATGTATTAAGCTTTATGCATAGATCTTAATTCATGCATTCAGCTACATTCATATAGCTCTACGCATAAACTCTATGTATAGATCTTGCGTAAGCTTACAAGCCCTATGTATAGAGCTTTCATAATCTTACAACCTCTATGTATAAAGCCTATACATAGAGCTTATGCATTAAGCTTACAAGAAGGCTATGCATAGAGCTTTCAACAAGAAGGCTATGCAAAGATCTTGAAAGAAGGCTATGCAAGCTCTATGTATAATGTCCATGCAAGCTTTCAAGAAACCTATGCATAGAGATTTTATAAGCTTGCAAACTCTATGCATAAAGCCTATGCATAGAGCTTATGCATAGAGATTTTACAAGCTCGCAAGCTCTATGAATAGAGCTTATGCATAAAGCTTGCAAGAAGGCTATGCATAGAGATTGCAAGCTTATGATAGGTTTTACGGTGAAGAACTTAAACGAAGATGAAGGCACAATGATGAGGAAACGACACAAAAAGGAATGAGAGTGGGAACATTGGGTAGGCTCGGGTAAAGGGCTTGAAGACCGAGACTTTTTCCACATGGCCCAAGATTGACGGAAAGTGCATGATGTGATTGACGTCCTCAAAGGCCTTGAAAGATCCCTTCCCCCTCCGCGCAACAAATTTGGGGGTGCTAGCAGCGAAAAAAGCACTTCTTGCACAGGGCAGAGCCTTCACTCGGGGCCTCGCCCACGGATGTACGGACAAGAGACTAATCCCTCGATTCTTCCAAAGCCGAACCCGAAAAAACTTCCCTTGCCCGGAAAGCACGGGCGATTCCTCCAGGATATTTCTATCCTAACGTAGTCAAGAGCCTTAACTAACCAAACTGATCCGACCAAAATCGTAAGTCACACGGTCAGATTAGGGAAGAGACTTGCACTTGGATCATAGAGACCAATGCTTTTTTCCTCATCGAGAGGCACAGCCATTGATTCTTTTCCATAGAACAAGACTATCCGAGATTTACTTCATCTATCATACCATAATAGAATTGAGTCTCATTTTAGGGATCCATCAATCCAGCCTAATCCCATGGGTTAGCCAACCACTGTAGTGATGCAATCCATTTCGGAATTTGGTTAGGTTTTGTCTCGAGTACCAGGGAAAAGAGTTTCCAGGCCCCCTAGCCGGATCTTCATGCAAACTTCAAGCTAGTCATACCACTTACACACCCAATATGAAAGTGCCTATTTCACAGATTCAGTTGTCTTTAAAACAATATTTTAATGAAACCATAGAATCATTGATCATAATCCTCCAAAATATCCGGTTGAATTCCAATTTCCATTCATTCCTTCATCGGTGTACCTATGGCATCATTGGCAACCAGAACGCTCACCACATGTCCACTCAGGGGCCTTTTCAATAGTTCCAAGCCCATAGTACCCAGCAATATAATCACATAAGAAAATCCAGATCGACTCTCCGTTGAAGATCAGCAAGATCAACCAACATATCCATATAAAAGAGCCATGGACTCATCCGTTCAGGGCCAGCAAGGTCAATCAACCAGATCCATGCCTGAGTTCAGAAAACAACTCTAACTCCTTGCTCCATTATCTTCCTCGACGCATGCGTGGGTATCTTCGGCGACCCAGAGCCCGAGCACCGTATGGTCAGCACCCTCTGGGATCATCCTTCATAGGTCACCTAGCGCTTCACTCATAGACCACTTCCTTGTTCCCTCCATTAGGACCTCAATGGAAGGCTTCTTGGGCTCTTTTATTTGGCAGTTTAAGGGAGTCAAACCTTTTCTCTTAAGAAGAAACGTTTTCTAATTAGAAGCTTCAAAACGGCTACTTTATTCGAATTTGAATTTTGGAGGGAAAATGGAATTTAAAATCTAGGGGATAAAACCATATCATGTAACATATCTATGGAAAGCTCTTGATGCGTAGATCACGGATCTGTAATCTCCGCTCAAATCGGAGCTTGTATGTAGAAGTTATGGAGGTCCAAAAATTGTAAAATTGCCCCCCCCCCCCTTTTTGGAGGAAAAAGTGCACCCTTTGACCACTCTTACACCTCTCTTAAAAACCCAACATTTCAGTCCACATGGCAACCCCCCATTTGGCTATTCCTTAATCACCTTGATTAGGCTTGGGCAAATTAAAGGGCCCAAGAAGACCCCATTCACTTCCTAATGATCTATCGTATCGGAAGCTCACCATTTAAATTGAATCGAGGCTAGTCAAGACCTCGGTTAACCTTGCTACGTGAGACGTCCTCCGTTGACTTCAGGTGTTGTAACTTTATCACTTTGGTCTCCACGACCTCATTCACAAGATGGTCAACACAAGATGGTCAAAATGCTTCCCCAGCATTCTTGACATAAAATAGTCATTTAAAAATAGATCATAAATACAGTTTCTAATGAACTCACATCTTTTCACCTTGTTCCACATCATTTCTCGTTATTCCGCATCAATTCACTTTACTTAATCCACATCCAATCATAGGTATTCTCATCGTCCTTCATCCATCTTCCTCCAATCACATCATATTACATGTCATCACGTCTATCCACATCTATCCTCATCACATCTCATCCATTCTCATTAACCCATATCCACATCACATCACATCACATCCATTCACATCTCATCTTATTCATCCACATCTATCCTGATTCACATCACATCCACTCACATCACATCTCTTCCATTCATATCTATCCCAATTCACATCACATCACATCCACTCACATCAAATCTCTTTCATTCACATCTATCCTGATTCACATCACATCACATCACATCTCTTCCATTCACATCTATCCCAATTCACATCACATCACATCCACCAACATCACATCTCTTCCATTCACATCTATCCCAATTCACATCACATCACATCCACTCACATCAAATCTTATTCATTCACATCTATCCCAATTCACATCACATCACATCCACTCACATCAAATCTCTTCCATTCACATCTATCCCAATTCACATCACATCACATCCACCAACATCACATCTCTTCCATTCACATCTATCCCACTCACATCACATCTCTTTCATTCACATCTATCCTGATTCACATCACATCACATCCACTCACATCACATGTCTTCCATTCACATCTATCTCAATTCACATCACATCACATCCACTCACATCACATCTCTTCCATTCACATCTATCCCAATTCACATCGCATCACATCCACTCACATCATATCTCTTCTATTCACGTTACATCTTGTTGAAATATACAAGTGAATAGGGTGTGTGTGGGAACAAGCTCTTGGATAGAGGCTGTAAAAGAGAAGATGTAATTGTGAAAGAACCTGTGAAAAGGTGAGAAGAATCTACTGGGAGAGAATAAAGGGTAGCATGAGAGAATTTAGGAGTGTGGAGTTATTCTGGGAGATATTCAGGGAAAAGAGAAGAGGTGGAGAGAATCAGGCAAGAGGTGGAGATATTCAGGGAGTGAATCATGGAGAAATCAAAGGGATTTGATGCTTGATGTAAACTCTATAAATTGAGACATAGCCCTAATGAGAATTTGCTGGTTTTTGAGTATCCATGCCTACATTAATCTATCTGCTAATTATTCACTAATTACGTCTTAATCACTTGCTAATCACTTTGTTAATCATGTTGATTCTAGTGTATGATCCACCATAGCTCATCATTATGCTCAAATTTCAACATGGTATCAGAGCCATGCCTAGAATCAACCAGATTTATGAGCCCATTAGTGAATTAATTAGGATTAGTAAAATAATTAGCAAAAAATCAATTTTTTAGTAAGCTTTCACTCTTCCCCTTCACCCCCAGCCAGTGGAGGGTCTCTAGCACTTAGCACACTTCAAATTAGGTCACAAGCTTCTAGATTAAGCTAGCCAACACCCCTGGCTACCAGCCCATCGAAACGGCGCAGCAAACCGCCGAAGGAACTGGGAGAATTCGTCATTTCTGCAGGCGCCGTTTTTCTGAAGCAAAATAGAGATTTCTTCAAGCACAGTTCAAATGTTTCTAATTCCCTTTAGCACAAGGGGTAATCAAGCATGCTCTACAAGCTGGTGAAGACAGAAATCAATTTCATCAAGTCTACAGTGAGATCCAAGCTCTTCATCAAATCTGCAGGTGACTTTGGTAAAACAGAGATTAAGCTTTCATTATTTGGTCAAATCTTGTGTTTGTTGGCTTAATCCTCTACTAGACTCATTGCTATTGATGCCTTTGAAAGCATTTGAGCTCATTTGAAGTGGAAGGCATCAGATCTGGGCTCCCCGCATACTCTATTTTCTGCACACAAACCAGAGCATTAATTTGCTAATCAGTGATTAATCAGTGCTAATCACTGTACTTTGGTGCAATTGAGGGTTCAAATTAACCATTAGGTATCTGATACAGATCCCTATAACTTCAGATTTCAAATCGGAGTTGGTTTGATACTCCAACCATCCCGTACAAATTGGTTACCCTTAATTTAATGTAATTTCTGGTAAAATTGTGCTGATAAAATTGTGAAAATCATCATTTTGCATTTAACCCTTGGTTAATGCCTGTAAATCTCACTCAAATTCAAGATTATTCACAACCAGAGTTGCATTTGGAATGTGCATGAGAATGAATGCTATACGCATTATGTATTGGGCACATTTTATCAGTGTAAAAATGGGAACAGACACTGCCCTTGTCCAGATTAAGGCAAGAGGTAAGACCTCCCGCATAAATTTGGGTTTGCATTGCATAATGATACAAAATAAACATAAAAAGCCCAAAGGAACTGTCAGCAAAACATTGAAACATGTTGCTCACATGGAGCAAAATGACCTGACGGACGAGCTCATGGCCCCAGCCATGGAAGAAGAAGAATATCTCTTCCCAAGAAGAGGATCCACACCGAGAAGAAGACCTGAAGGAAGACATGGACACGAGAAGAGAAGCTGCCACAAGAAGAGAAGCTGCCCCGAGAAGACTGAAAGAAGAGACGGACGCGTGGAGAGATGCTGCCACGAGAAGAAGACTGAAGACAAGAGAAGATGTGAGGCTCCAAAGAGTGAGGAGCCATGTGAAAATCTCTGAGAGAGAGAGAGAGAGAGACCCCACAACCCAATGTAACCTGCCCCAACAAAGTAAAACCACCTCTGAGCCACCGATGATGTAGGCCACGTGGTAAAGAGATGTATGTGTGAGCACTTTAGTCAAGGTCGCGGGCAACTATAGTAAGCCTTGGACACATAGAGAGAGAGAGTGTCAAGGACTATGAGTTTAGGGATCTGAGGCACTGGTCGCGGACTATCAAGTAATGGGTGGCAAACTTGGTATAGGGTCTAGGTGTGCTAGGATTATTCACTTGAGGGGAGGTGTTGAAATATACAAGTGAATAGGGTGTGTGTGGGAACAAGCTCTTGGATAGAGGCTGTAAAAGAGAAGATGTAATTGTGAAAGAACCTGTGAAAAGGTGAGAAGAATCTACTGGGAGAGAATAAAGGGTAGCATGAGAGAATTTAGGAGTGTGGAGTTATTCTGGGAGATATTCAGGGAAAAGAGAAGAGGTGGAGAGAATCAGGCAAGAGGTGGAGATATTCAGGGAGTGAATCATGGAGAAATCAAAGGGATTTGATGCTTGATGTAAACTCTATAAATTGAGACATAGCCCTAATGAGAATTTGCTGGTTTTTGAGTATCCATGCCTACATTAATCTATCTGCTAATTATTCACTAATTACGTCTTAATCATTTCTTAATCACTTTGTTAATCATGTTGATTCTAGTTTATGATCCACCATAGCTCATCATTATGCTCAAATTTCAACACATCTCACCCATTCACATCTACCCCGATCCACATCTCATCACCTCCTCGCATCCATTCTCATCACATCTCACCCATTCACACTTATCCCGACTCACATCACATCATATCTCATCCATTCTCATCACATCTCACCCATTCACACTTATCCCGACTCACATCACATCATATCTCATCCATTCTCATCACATCTCACCCAATCACATCACATCTCACCCATTCACACTTATCTGGACTCATATCACATCACATCTCATCCATTCACAACTATCCTGATTTACATCACATCTCATCCATTCACATCTACCCCGATCCACATCACATACATTCTATCCACATTACATCACATCCACATCCATCCATATCTCAACACATCCATACACATTCCATCTCATTCATCCATATCCATCACGTCATTTACATGTACATCTATCCACATTCATCCATTCATCACATTCACATCCACATACATTCGCATCACATCACGTTTCATCCATATCTCATCACATTCACATCCACATCCCTTTACATCACATCACATCTCATCCACATCCACATCCACATCCATTTACATCACACCACATCTTATAGCATCCACATCCACATCCATTTACATCACATAACATCATATCACATCCACATCCACATCCATTTACATCCTATCATATCCACATCCATTTACATCCTATCACATCCACATCCACATCCCTTTACATCGCATCACATCCCCACATCACATTCTTTCACGTATCCTCACATCTCATTCTCGTCTCTTTATTCACATTCACATCATCACATCCTTTCACATATCCTCACATCTCATTCTTCTCATCTCGTTGTTCACATCCACATCCACTTATATCTCATCCTTTCACATATCCTCACATCTCATTCTCATCTCTCCGTTCACATCCACATCCACTTATATCTCATCCTTTCACATATCCTCACATCTCATTCTCATCTCTCCGTTCACATCCACATCCACTTATATATCATCCTTTCACATATCCTCACATCTCATTCTCATCTCTCCGTTCACATCCAGATCCATTTACACCACCTCACATCCACATCCATTTACACCACCTCACATCCCATCTACATTCATTTACATCATACCACGTCTTATCACAACCACTCACATCTTATCAAATCCCATTCACATCTTATCACATCCTATCACATCTCATTCACATTTAATCACATCCATTCACATTCTATCTCATCTCATTCACATCTTATCACATCCATTCACATCCTATCACATCTCATTCACATCTTATCACATCCTTGTTATGACCCATGTTATTTGACGAATGATAATCATGGTCATTTAAATTTATATATTTTTAATGATGCCTATTTCTCATGAACACGTTAGGATTGATTGATGTGATGTCAATTGATTTTTACTACTGACGTGGTTTATGTTTATGAGTTTAGGTAATGAGGTGTGCAAGGGTACCGATTTAGGTGTTGCACAGTGCGAGGGTACCGATTTAGGTGTCGCACGGATGGTGGATTGAGTCATGGCATGTGGACAGATCTCATTATTATGTTCGCAATATTTTGTGGCTGTGTTATGGCATTTGATATTATTTTGACATCAGTGTGATGTGTGTGTGTGCACGCATCAATTTATTATACAGTGTGCATACGAGCACTAGTTGAATTATTTTGTAATGTGCATATGTGCACAAGTTAGATTATTGCATTAGAAAAATTGTGCAAACCTTAGAAGGTTTGAGGACAAAGGTTAATTGAGGACAAAGGTAAATTAAATGGCAAAGTCCAAATATGGATGTGTACTTTATTTTTGGCTGAAAGCCTACTTTTGGAAGATATCACAAATACCCACGCGAGAAGAAGCCACTCACATTGGGGGGGGGAAGATTGCACCCAGTCTTGTGTTGCCTTGTGTTGATGGTGATGTATTTCTTTCTCTTGTCTTATGTTTTGTCATATGCCTTAATTTTCAATTTAATTCAAGTAGTTGTTTTAATATATGAAATATTTTATGAGTCTTTTGATTATTCTCTTCAAGAAAATTAAAGGGTCCGGTTGCAGTGGTATCAGAGCTTTGGTGTAATTTAATTTTCTTGAAGGCGGTCAAAAGAGGTGAAAGAGACAAAAACAGAGGTGATTTTGGTAATTTTCTTGCATTTCAATCTCCATCAATCTATTGCCCAAAGGGTAAAACTAGGTGGAAAACCATTAGTGGGTTTTCTCAAAACCATAAAACCACCTTCCTCTTCACTAATCCTCTTACTAATCTGTCTGTACGGATTGAAAGAGCAAGCAGAGGAGCATGGAGAGCCATAAGCAGAATTGCTAAACCTTTCCTTTGCTCAATTTCTATAATAGAGGGATGAGAATTGTTCAAGTGTTGCTTTCAAAAATTTCTTTTAATTTTTATTTACTTTCTCCTCCTCAGTTGATGCGCTGGGCGCAAATCTTAGAGTAATATATATATATATATATAATATATATAATTTCCAATTTCTCTCTCTCTCCCTCCTTCGTACCCGGGCGGCAGTGGCTAGCGACTTCTCTCTCCATCCGGCCGGCGGCGCAGAGGGCTACGAATTCAGGCGCAGTGGGCTGCGAATTCAGGTTGGAGGGAGGAATTTTCAGACCTCAAATTAGCTAATTGCGCTTATTGATGCTTAAAGCTTTGATTATTACAAAGCTTAAACTAGCTAAAAGCTTTATGAGCTTAAAATGCTTATTTTTATTTTTATATTTTGATGCGGTGGTGGGCAACTTTTTCTCCAGCGTTGGCATTGGGCATCAACCAGATTACAAGCTTTAATAGTAAAGCTTTCATAAGCTCTTTAATAAGCTTAATAAGTTTAATATTAAAAGCTTTATGAGATAAAACTTAGTATAAAGCTTTTGACTAAGCTTTAAAAGCTTTCAAATAAGCTTAAATGAGATCAGTAAAATGTTTTACAAAAGAAAATATTTTTTGACTATTCCCATCATATTTTATGGAAAAGGATCCCATGTACATATAGTTAGTTTGGATTTCTTCTACAGATTTTTAGAATTTACCTCAAGAGAAATTTTGAGAGTTGTCAAATTCTTGTGAATAATGTTGTTTTCTAAATCCTTATGAAGTCCAAATAATATAAACAGCTTGTTAGTGAAGATATCATTAAAATGTTGCTTTAACCTATGGCTAGTTTTCTAATTTTAAAGAGTACATGGATTATTTCTTAAAAAATTATGCATTTGTGTTGAGCTAACTTGGCAGGATTCACATCTAGTTTGACGTTCCATATGAGATAAGACACCCTATCTTTTCTCTTGTTTTAAATTTTTCCTATTCTTTTTAATTGTCAAGAAATGGGTGAATATCCGCACCATCGTACTATTCAGGAACAGCTTGACACCGAAGAGGTTAACGCACTCGACACATTAACCAAAGGTGGAGGTATGTGTTAAAAAATTTTTATTGTATACAATTTCTTGTTTGCTTTTGTATCTGTTTTTTGAATATTCTTTTCTTCAAGACCTAGTTAGAAAACTTTAGCTCTTGAAAAGAATTTTAGATACCGTGACCTAACTAGAAAGATCAAGACAAGATTAGCAAAAGTTATCTTCAAGATCTAGTTGCCCAAATTCAAGTAAAAATGATTGTTAGACATTTCATAGAAGATTAAGACCAATTTGAAGATTCAAGAACCAAGCAAGTTTCTCCAGTCTTTGATTCAAGTTATCAATTGCTTCACCATCAAATTTAGTGATGATGAGAAAAGTAAAGAAATAGCTCTCAAGTGACTAGAAACCAAGCTTAAGTTGTATACCAATCACAATTACGAAGTTTATACCAATTCAAGTAAAGTTTTGTCTAAATTTTCAAGTGTTCTAGTTTAAGATCTATCCAAGTACAAGATTCTTTCTAGACCAAGAATTGCTCTAAGTCAAAGATATATTCAACCACAAGATTTAAACCCCTTAAGAACAAGATTTATTCAAGAATTGCAATTATGATCTCTCAATTTTTGTCCATTCAAGTATTTTTAATCTAAGCCTAGATTCATTACTAGTATATCAAGTTCTTGCTATCAACTAGGGCACAAAATGTCTATCTTTGTTCAAGTTCTGATTTCAAGTTTAAGATTAAGCTTAAGATAAACATCTCCTTTAGATTTCATTGTTTACAAGTAAGATTTACAAATTCAAGAATTATAAACCTATTCAAAGATTATAATTTTTAAAATTTAGTTAGACAATTACAAGATTAAGATCAAGAACAAATCCCTAGAATTCATTAAGTTATTGACAGTAATGTAAGTGATTATTTTTCAATCTTAAGTTGATAAGAATTTCCATTTCGACCTAATTTATTTTTGGAATAAGACTTGTAGACTAATTTTGAGGATAGAGAAAAGTTATGTTAGAATGAAAGTTTTAGAGGGAATTAGCTACTCCGTCTCAAACTTCTGTTCTTAAGGTAGTGTCGTGTGGAATTAATCTATGGTATGGGACATTAGATTGGTTTTACATGCCTACCCCAGACATATCTATGTCTTCTATCTTTCACCAGCGAGTGTTTGTATGTGGAAGGTACCTCTGTGGTATGGGACACTTAGATCCCTTTTACATGCGTTCACTTGTTTGGTTTTATTTTTAGAAATTGTTTGATGTGATGATCTTGTCCTCCACTTATGCCATGAAGCCATCCACTCATTGATTGCACAACTGAGGACAATTGATTCCCAACAGGGGGGACTGATATGACCCATGTTATTTGACGAATGATAATCATGGTCATTTAAATTTATATATATTTTTTATGATGCCTATTTCTCATGAACACGTTAGGATTGATTGATGTGATGTCAATTGATTTTTACTACTGACGTGGTTTATGTTTATGAGTTTAGGTGATGAGGTGTACAAGGGTACCAATTTAGGTGTTGCACAGTGCAAGGGTACCGATTTAGGTGTCGCACGGATGGTGGATTGAGTCATGGCGTGTGGACAGATCTCATTATTATGTTCGCAATATTTTGTGGCTGTATTATGGCATTTGATATTATTTTGACATCAGTGTGATGTGTGTGTGTGCACGCGTCAATTTATTATATAGTGTGCGTACGAGCACTAGTTGAATTATTTTGTAATGTGCATATGTGCACAAGTTAGATTATTGCATTAGAAAAATTGTGCAAACCTTAGAAGGTTTGAGGACAAAGGTTAATTGAGGACAAAGGCTAATTAAATGGCAAAGTCCAAATATGGATGTGTACTTTATTTTTGGCTGAAAGCCTACTTTTGGAATATATCACAAATACCCACGCGAGAAGAAGCCACTCACGTTGGGGGGGGGGAAGATTGCACCCAGTCTTTTGTTGCCTTGTGTTGATGGTGATGTATTTCTTTCTCTTGTCTTATGTTTTGTCATATGCCTTAATTTTCAATTTAATTCAAGTAGTTGTTTTAATATATGAAATATTTTATGAGTCTTTTGATTATTCTCTTCAAGAAAATTAAAGGGTCCGGTTGCAAGCCTATCACATTTCATTCATTTTTAGTAGCTTTTTCTCGATGGATATTTTCATATTGTTTCTCAATTTTCACGTGGAATATATTCAATATTCTTCTTTTTGAGTAAAAGATTCATGAGATTTACAGAAATCAATTCTACCCATATTTCCGAATAATGCTCAAAATTTCACTTTTGATAATTACTCAAACGTTGTTCCGTGGGGTGGCTGATTCGACGACCTTGCACAGGTACCACAATGATGTGCATTGGATTTTTTGTGGTGTTATTCACTATTGGGGTCCCCTTCCAATTTTTGTGTCATTTTTGTGTTTCTCTAAGACTACCTTTACATAGGTGCTCGTCTAATGTAGGTAGCTCAGAAAACATTCTATCCCCCCAAAAACGACCACAACAATGCATTGAGAGGTCATCCCATTGGCAATTATACTCTGTATCGTGCTACTGTGAGCGCTTTGGGGGGATAGAATGTCTTGTAGGTGAGGCCCCTTCTATCTACAAAAACTACCACAATAACGGGAGGGGAGGGCATTCTATGGGCAAGTATGTGTCGTATAATGTCTTGGTGTTAAAGAGAAATGCAAGACGAGAAGTCCTTTCCATCCACCAAAACTACCACCACAATCCGATGCTAGGTAATTCTACCAAAAAGTATAGCCCATATCACGTTGTTATGGTTGTTTTGGGTGTGAAGGTTTGTTTTGTTTGAATTCAGAATCCTATGTTTCAGTAAATGACTACAACAATGCGATACAGACCAAACCTTGATCAGAGGATGACCACCATCGCATTGTTGTGGTTGTGTCTTGTTTTCATGTATTCGGTTCTTCTATGTCATTTTCTTAACTTTCTTGTCATCATATTGTTATTTGTTGCCATTTATAATAGTTGTGATGTGTTTTCGTGGTTTTAGATGTCATGGCTGGGACAAAGTCCACGGCCCGTCGTACCTCAACAAGCAATCCTCACATAGCGAGACAAGTAGGAAAGGGCATAGCGAGACAAGTAGGAAAGGGCAAGAACACAGATATTATGAATCAAGCTCGGAAGACCCAAATGAGGAACTATGCCAACATGCTGAAAGAGATTCACAAGGTCCAGAAGCACATATCGGTTACCATACCAAGACTTCCCTTCCATCAGGGGTATATGTGTGATTATAGCCTGGATATGCACTGGCAACCTTCTACCATGGGATGCCTCCAAGAGTCTACGGAAGACTTCCTTGTGGAGTTATTTCAAGATAGCTATATCTTTGCATCACACGCTCATTGTGTTACCATCATGCCCAGGGACATGGCTTCTCTTTGACATCTCAATTTTAGGTATGACAAGACTCTTGAGCTTGTCATTATTCTTGATCAGAGAATGAGAGAGATCTTGGAGTTCCCTCCCATTCTGAGGCACAGGGTCAAGGTCGAGGAGGTGCCAATTGCCCATAATCGAGACACTCGCTTGAAGAGGAGGGCTGAAACCTTGGGATGACTAGATGTCAAGAATGTATAGGAAGGAGGAGATGAAGAGAATGCAACTGATCAAGCGCAAGTGCAAGTAGAAGAGACCTTGCTAGAGGAGGAGAGGAGGGCTAGGGCCGAAAGGAGAAGAGTGCAGGAAAGAAGAGATCAAGAATGAAGGGATAAGCAGGAGTTGGCTTTCGAGCTTCTTGCGAGAAACTCGTAGGTCCTCAAATATGTGAGGTTGTACTTTGAAGTCCACTCATTAGGGAATATTTGGGCTCACTTTTGGGCCCTCTAAGGGATTTTTTGCCATCTTTGCCTTGAAAATGGAGGCCGCGGTGAACATTTCTTACCTTATAATAAAACCCCATCATATTACATATCATTAGAAAGATAATGAAAAGTAGATCCTATAATTTCAAACTCCAAAAAATTTGGAGTTGCTAAGCTCAAGATATACCATTTTCCTCAAAATCAAGTTTAAAGGCAACTGTAAACGGTCCACACCTACTTTTTGTACGTCTTCCATGGGTCATGTCCAAACCCCATCGTGTTATATATCAATGGAAAGATCGTGAAGAGTAGATTCTATATATGCAATCTCAGAAAAAACTTGTAAGATTCCTCCCCAGCCTCTCAAGATGTCCAGCATCTTCCCCTGTAATCAAATCCCTATTCAGAAATATACAAGATCTTGTTTCTACTAGTTTTGGCCTAGAGAGAGAAAATCTTCTAGAGAGTGATAATTCAATTTTTAAATATTTTTGGATAGAAAAATACCTCATCTTATTAAAATAAGTTCCCCTGAAATAGAAGTTCAAAAAGATTTTCAGAAGGTGCATTAGAAATTAAGTATAATCTGTTCAAGAGGCATTATTCTGGGGGTGAAGATTTTTTTTAAAATTTTAAATTAAGGTTCCTATGGACCAATAAGATTCATCCAAATGTAGGGAGGAGATAAGTAGAAGAATAAAAGGAAAATCCCCCAAAAATGAGTAAATACTCACATAAGATGAAGAGTTGACTAAGGACAAGGTTAATAGTTAAAAAAGAGAGATATTTAGGTGAAATGATGCATTTTTGACACCTCAGTATGGGGTAATTCCTTTCATGTAGGAGGCACCTATTTCACATGGTTGAATGAGTTTTAAACTCCCAAATAATGAGATATCTTTATCTCTCCTCTCTCCTGTTTCAACTAGATCCAAAAAGTGAGCAAAACTAACCTAAAAATGGTCAAAAATTGACCAAACTGATCTGGAAAGTTCTAGAATCAGTTGGCTTGATTAGAATCTCACTTTTTCCTATAAAAAGAAGCCCTCCCCTTCGTTGAAACTTAATAGTGTTTTGCACTGTTACCCTATCTCTCCTAAGTGCCAAAAACAGTTAATTTTACTCATAATTCATTAGTTTTTTACCTTCCCTCTTCCAAAAGATTGGTGGCCACTCTTGTTTCAAACAAGAGTTGAACCCTCAAACCATCAAGCCAAAGGAAAGCTCTCAAATTATCTATGTAAGTTGGAGATTCTTCTCTTTTCTAATTCTTTTATGGTTTTTTATGATTTTTGTCTTCTCTAAATTGCAAATGATGTTATGCCTCATCGCAAAAAGGCATTCCCCTCTCTTCTTTAGCAAATCCAACCATTCTTATCATAATGTTTCTCTTTGATTGTTTACATTAGAATGCTTTAAATACTCTTGGTAAACTTCTAGTTAATTTTAGTAAGTTAAAAATTGAAAAATGGTCAGCCATACAAAGGAGGTTATGGCAAAATTTTCTAAAAAATTATGAAATAAATTTTATCTTTTATTAATCGAAAAGAGTAATCCCCATCGTTAGAGTATTCTAAAAGTGTCATTTTCATTCATGCATAAAAAGATGCATATTTATTAATTTTTATAAAAGAATGATTTTCAATAGAATTAAATTCTATGAAAGATACTTATTGATAATTTTTTATTATTATGAAAGTGTTACTTTCTTCATTATGGATGTTTATGCTTAAAATAATGCATAAAAGTATATTTTTTTATTACAAAAGAGTTACTTTCATCATATTGATTTTTATGCATAAAAGTATGCATAAAAGAATATTTTTTTAATTATAAAAGTGTTACTTTTATCATTATTGATTTCTATGCATAAAAGTATGCATAAAAGAATATTTTTTACTATAAAAGTGTTACTTTTATCATTATTGATTTTTATGCATAAAAGTATGCATAAAAGAATATTTTTTTTAATTATAAAAGTGTTATCATTATTGATTTCTATGCATAAAAGTATGCATAAAAGAATATTTTTTTATTATAAAAATGTTACTTTTATGATTATTGATTTCTATGCATAAAAGAATATTTTTTTACTATAAAAGTGTTACTTTTATCATTATTGATTTCTATGCATAAAAGTATGCATAAAAGAATATTTTTTTATTATAAAAGTGTTACTTTTATCATTATTGATTTCTATGCATAAAGGTATGCATAAAAGAATACTTTTTTATTATAAAAGTGGTACTTTTATCATAAATGATTTTTATGCATAAACCTATGCATAAAAGATATTTTTTATATTAAAAGTGTAATTTTTATCATAAATTATTTTTATACATAAACCTATGCATAAAAGATATTTTTTATATTAAAAGTGTCATTTTCATCATAAATGATTTTTATGCATAAACATATGCAATAAAAGATATTTTTTAGTATTAAAAGTGTGATTTCCATCATAAATTATTTGTATGCATAAACATATGCATAAAAGATATTTTTTTATATTAAAAGTGTGATTTTCATCATAAATGATTTTTATGCATAAATGAAATTCTTTCATGATAAAAGAGTGATTTTCAACATAAATGATTTTTACGATGATAAAAGTGTCACTTTCATCAGAATTGGATTTTATGCATAATAAGATGCATATAGAATCTTTATAATTAAATAAGGGTTCTCCTTAATCCTCTGTTTAATTTCCATAAAAATTGGAAAAATGAATACATAGATAATTTGTGAGAAGAAATGCTACCGTTTTATATTCACTAAGATGGTAATGAGAAAATTCAATTAAACTATCAAAGTCGGAGATCGAGATAAATGATTATTTTATTCCTCCTAAGAAATTCATGTTTTAGAAATCTGTAAGCAAATATTCGTCCAATGAAATTTAGAAAAGAGAAATTGAAATAATACCTTTCGAGAAAGATATTTTAGGAAGAACCTTTCCAGACCCAAACTCTGATTCAGACTATTGACCAAGACCTAATTCCTTCGTCAATTTCAATCAATGACGATGTGCCTAGTTCTGGAAAAATGTACTCAAATCCCCCACCGAATCTGAAACTAAGTTAAGAATTTTGATTTTGATATGAGGATCAAGTTAACTGAATTTGAGGAATTCTGTTGGAATTCAGACCTGGATCTAGAAGTATTGGGATACGGACTTAAGATTTATTCTATTCAAACAAAATCAAAACTGTAAACTTGCATAGAAACCCTGTTTTCTTAAAGGACTGTCTTACGCCAGAATGTTGGAGAGAGCATTTGGCATATATGTTTATCTAAGGGAAGTTCAGTTGCAACAGCTGGCGGGGGGAGTGTTCGAGGGACAGCTCACACGGCAAAAACCTGCCCAGGTCTTGACCAGCCTGGGTATGGTGAAAATTGGTGCGCTTCCGGTACGATGGGCAAGGGCCGACAAAGCGGTCCCTGAGTGAAGTGCCAGGACACCTAAGGAGGATCCTGGAGGGTTCTGACCAGGCGATGCACGGGCTCGCGGTGCTTAGGACGCCCATGCGTATGTCGAGGAAGATATATATATGTATGGTGACGAAATGATTATTGTAATCTGTTACTGGATCTCATTGCTGACCAGTTGGTCCCAATGGAGAGTCCAGAGTGGTACTATTTTTGTGAAACAAGGGATTGAATGAAAATTTTGAATTATGAAATCTGTGACCATATTTGTTTTGTCAATGGATTATTTTTATAAGAGAGTTTTAAAGAGGAGTGTGCGTATCTATTTTCTAAAGCTAAAGTTAAGAAAGGCATTTCAATTATGGGTGGGTGAGTACTTGTTTGGTTCCACCGATTCCAGTGGTAGGGTGGTGGCTAACCCATGGGCCGGATGGGGTTAGGTTGGAATCAGTGGAGTTTTAATAATCAAACTAAAAAATCTTAGGTTTACGTTAGGATTCGAGTAGTTAGTTAATTCCCTGATAAATTTCTCAATAGAGTGAATCAACGGCTGTGCCTGATCTTGATTAGGAAAAAAGCATTGAATTTACTCAGATGATCAAATTATATCAGTGATAGTTTCCTTCTATCTGGTTTATTCAGTGAAGGATAGTTTAGAATTGATCTTGTTAGAAAAATTCGTTAAGAAAAATCAAAAAAGGGGGAATCGTCCCCGCTTTCCGGGCATGGGAAATTTTATCGGTTTCGGTTTTTGGAGTGACCACCAGCCTAGTCTCGTGCCTGGACATTCGTGGGCGAGGCCCCGAGTGAGAAACCCTACCCCGCGCAAGAGGGGGCTGATTCCGCTGTCAGCTACCGGGAGTCCGGTGCACGGAGCAATAAAAGATATTTTTTAATATTAAAAGTGTGATTTCCATCATAAATTTTTTGTATGCATAAACATATGCATAAAAGATATTTTTTATATTAAAAGTGTGATTTTCATCATAAATGATTTTTATGCATAAATGAAATTCTTTCATGATAAAAGAGTGATTTTCAACATAAATGATTTTAATGATGATAAAAGTGTGACTTTCATCAGAATTGGATTTTATGCATAATAAGATGCATATAGAATCTTTATAATTAAATAAGGGTTCTCCTTAATCCTCTGTTTAATTTCCATATAAAATTTGGAAAAATGAATACATAGATAATTTGTCAGAAGAAATGCTACCGTTTTATATTCACTAAGATGGTAATGAGAAAATTCAATTAAACTATCAAAGTCAGAGATCGAGATAAATGATTATTTTATTCCTCTTAAGAAATTCATGTTTTAGAAATCTGTAAGCAAATATTCGTCGAATGAATTTAGAAAAAGAGAAATTGAAATCATACCTTTCGAGAAAGATATTTTAGGAAGAACCTTTCCAGACCCAAACTTTGATTCAAACTATTGACCAAGACCTAATTCCTTCGTCAATTTCAATCAATGACAATGTGCCTAGTTCTGGAAAAATGTACTCAAATCCCCCACCGAATCTGAAACTAAGTTAAGAATTTTGATTTTGATATGAGGATCAAGTTAACCGAATTCGAGGAATTCTGTTGGAATTCAGACCTGGATCTAGAAGTATTGGGACACGGATTTAAGATTTATTCATGGTATTCAAACAAAATCAAAACTATAAACTTGCATAGAAACCCTGTTTTCTTAAAGGACTGTCTTACGCCAGAATGTTGGGAGGGAGCATTTGGCATATATGTTTATCTAAGGGAAGTTCAGTTGCAAGAGCTGGCGGGGAGTGTTCGAGGGACAGCTCACACGGCAAAAACCTGCCCAGGTCTTGACCAGCCTAGGTATGGTGAAAATTGGTGCGCTTCCGGTACGATGGGCGAGGGCCGACGAAGCGGTCCCTGAGTGAAGTGCCAGGACACCTAAGGAGGATCCTGGAGGGTTCTGACCAGGCGATGCACGGGCTCGCGGTGCTTAGGACACCCATGCGTATGTCGAGGAAGATATATATATGTATGGTGACGAAATGATTATTGTAATCTGTTACTGGATCTCATTGCTGACCAGTTGGTCCCAACGGAGAGTCCAGAGTGGTACTATTTTTGTGAAACAAGGGATTGAATGAAAATTTTGAATTATGAAATCTGTGACCATATTTGTTTTGTCAATGGATTATTTTTATAAGAGAGTTTTAAAGAGGAGTCTATGCGTATCTGTTTTCTAAAGCTAAAGTTAAGAAAGGCATTTCAATTATGGGTGGGTGAGTACTTGTTTGGTTCCACCGATTCCAGTGGTAGGGTGGTGGCTAACCCATGGGCCGGATGGGGTTAGGTTGGAATCAGTGGAGTTTTAATAATCAAACTAAAAAATCTTAGGTTTACGTTAGGATTCGAGTAGTTAGTTAATTCCCTGATGATAAATTTCTCAATAGAGTGAATCAACGGCTATGCCTGATCTTGATTAGGAAAAAAGCATTGAATTTACTCAGATGATCAAATTATATCAGTGATAGTTTCCTTCTATCTAGTTTATTCAGTGAAGGATAGTTTAGAATTGATCTTGTTAGAAAAATTCGTTAAGAAAAATCAAAAAAGGCAGAATCGTCCCCGCTTTCCGGGCATGGAAAATTTTCTCGGTTTCGGTTTTTGGAGTGACCACCAGCCTAGTCTCGTGCCTGGACATTCGTGGGCGAGGCCCCGAGTGAGAAACCCTACCCCGCGCAAGAGGGGGCTGATTCCGCTGTCAGCTACTACCGGGAGTCCCGTGCATGAAGGGGGCAGAGGGATCTCACAGTTGTATCAGAGCGAAGTTGAAAGCTAATAAGGATAAACAAATTCTTATCAGAAATTGATAATAAAAACTCAAAAAAAGCATTTTTCATAATGTATTTTCATTCTGTAAGCTTCTTTAATGAAGATTTTTTAATCAAAGAAATTATTTTTATAGATGGAAATTCCCTATTTATCTGGTATTTCGGACCTCACCCAGTCTCAAGATATGACTGCGTTCGCCTTCGAGCATCTCATTTCTTCCGCTTCAACTCAAACAAGCCGAGCAAGACTCGCATGCCATTTCGAGGATTTATATTTTCCTAACCAGTGGAGAGACTACAACATAAGTGGTTTGCAGGGCAGTATGTCCATGTCTCTTGCGACCACTGTGCAATGCTGTGGCAGAACCTCTCATTGGCTATGATTCTGTTAAAGCTGAAAATGGTGCGTGGCGTCATTCTATATCATTCGACACCTCGAAATTTCAGAATTTCATGCCAAGTCTATAGACTCCTTAGTTGTTTTATTCCTAAGGAGAAACTAATAGCTCCCTTGTCACTAAGTGAACATTTGTATTATCGGGGCATGCCTATGGCCCAGTACCGTTGTCTTATGCAACTCCCGAGGAGATTTTGAATTTTGGAGCCGAGCTGCTGTATGTACATATTGTAACTTTTATATAAATAAAGAAATGTTTTTCGAAGAAAAATTTCCTATTGTATAAGTGATTGTTTATGGACGATCTGATAAAGAAAAATCTATTCTCGGATATATGTCATAGATCTCCAATAAGATCATTGTCTTGTTTAAGAAATTATTTTCCGAACCTCTTAAGTCTTAGGATCTCATGGATAATATCAAAAAAAAATTAATAATATATAAATTTTTGACAGAATCATGAGACGAGGAAACCGTGGCCGTGAGCCAGACCCTCTCTCTGAAGATGATGAGCTTGACCCTGATGTTCGCAAGGCTCTTCATAGGACTCAGCCAGGACCCTTCAAAGGAGAAGGGGAGAACTTGGGCGAGGCTGTGGAGAAATGGGTGGAAGCCATGGAAGAATATTTTGATGTCACAGGCTACAATGAGCGGAGCAAAATGGCTCTTGCCCGGCTGAAAATAGTGGAAACAGCTAGGGTAGCATGGAGGAACCACTGTGACACCAACCGTCTGGGCAGAAATACTTAGTCCTGGAATGACCTAAAAACCTATCTAAGAAAGAGATTTGTCCTCTTGGATTTTTGGAAATCAAAATGAACGAATTCTTAGAGCTAAAGCAGGAGAGCAAAACCATCGAGGAATATCACCAGGCCTTTGCTCTTCTACTCAAATATTCACCACCACTAGATGAAGAACAACTCATGGCCAGGTTCATTCGGGGAATGAACGAACCCTTGGACACACTGGTCAAAAATGCCAAGCCAGTGTCCATGGCTGAAGTAGTAAGAATGGCAAAAGATTTTGCCAAAGCCTTTGTAGTAAAGGTCCCGCCAAAGCCTGCACCCTCTAACTTTAAAAGATTCCAAGCCCACGGAAGTACTTCAAACTTTCCACCCCCGAAGAGGCAGCAAGGCCCGAGTCAGAATCAGCATGCATGAAGATTCCGAAGTGAAGGAAGACCCTTCCCCCGGAGTACTTTCTCAGGAGCCCCACCTCTTTCAAGAAATCAGAGGGATGAGCTCAGAAGTGGAAACCGATGTTTTGGATGCCAAGGTTTTGGTCACCAACTGAAAGACTGCCCGACTCCTGCCATGTCAAGTGGACAGGGAAGTCAAGGATCCTAAGTTCAGAGACCAACCCGTCTCGCCCAAGCCAAGGAAACCCCAAAAGAACTCCAGCTCAGCCATCTTCCTCTGTCCAGAGTAACCTCAGAACTCCTTCCCAAAACTGGGGCAACCAAAGAGAAAGAGTTCCACCTCAGACTGCAGCAGCCAGAGCAGCCACAATTTCAGATGTGGGCAGATCTGTGCTGTAATTGAAAACCAAGGGCCTAACCATCAGTTCTCAGTCATCCATACTCGAGCAGAGTATCAAGGTAATCCTTTTAAGCTTTTGATTGATTCAGGCAGTTCTCATTCATTCATTTCCCCTGGATGCTTGCGTAAGCTAGTCTTAGAACAGAAATCAGGGAAACCTATGCAAGTTGAATTGGCCAGTGGGAAGACTCTTTTCACTCACCATGAGAGAGATCTTATCCAGTTCAAACTAGAGATGGTAATATGACCGACTGTCAGTTCAAAGTCTTACCTCTGGGAGTTTTTGACGGGATCCTTGGAATGGATTGGCTCCACAAAAATCAAGTTGACATACACTGTCACAATGGAACCATTTCCTTCCATGACCTTCACGAGAACAAAGTTCAAGGAACTCGAGTTTCCGGATCCCCAGACCTTCAATTAGTAAAAGCTTCCAGGTTGCTGAAAGGACTTAGGAAGAAGCATCAAATTTATGTTGTCAAAATGAACCCAGTAGACTCAAAGCTTTAGGCTAAAGAACCAGAATGGTTAAGTGAATTTGATGATCTATTCCCCGCAGAACTAACTGAAATGCCTCCAATTGGAGAAGTAGATCATGTGATTGAATTGACCCCCGCCCGGAGCTTAGCTAGTAGCCCTGCGCACGTACAAAATGCCATTTCCTAAAGCCATTGAACTCAAGGAACAGCTTAGACAGCTGTTAGAACAAGGGTTTGTAAGACCCAGTGTTTCACCTTAGGGTGCGCCAGTTCTCTTGCAGAAAAAAAAAGATAGAACGCTTAGACTCTATGTGGACTACAGAGGTCTAAATCAATTGACAATTAAGAATAAGTATCCAATCCCAAGAATTGATGAGCTTTTGGACAGGCTAAATGGAGCCCAGATCTTCACAAAGATAGATCTTAAATCTGGGTATTACCAGATCAGGATCAATGATCAAGATATACCAAAAACAGCCATCAATACTCGCTATGGGCATTATGAATTTACTGTCATGCCGTTTGGATTGACAAATGCCCCAGCTACATTCAATCGCTTAATGCAGGACATTCTCAGAGAATACTTGGATGATTTTTTTCTAGTTTTCTTTGATGACATTTTGATTTACTCAAAGAATACAGCTGACCATGAGACTCATGTCCGAAAAGTCCTTAAGATTCTAAGGAAGCACCAACTCTTTTCCAAAAAGAGCAAATGCTTTTTCTCTGCCGACCACGTTGAATACTTGGACTTTCTGGTATCCAAAGATGGAATTTCTCCAGATTTTGCAAAAGTCCAAGTAGTCATAGATTGGCCTGAACCAAAGACAGTGAAAGAAGTTAGAGGATTCTTGGGATTGACTGGTTGGTATAGAATTTTTATACCAAAGTATGCTCTCATAGCTTCCTCCCTGACTAACCTTCTCAAAAAGAATACCCCATTTCAATGGTCTGCCAGGTGCCAGAGCACTTTTGATAAGCTGAAGACCGCCTTGGTAACCAGTCCCATTTTGAAGCTGCCAAATTTCTCTCTACCCTTTGAGGTAGTAAGTGATGCAAGTGGTTTTGCCCTGGGAGGTACACTCATGCAGGAAGGTCATGCGGTGGCCTATGAATCCTAAAAGCTCAGAATGCATGAGAGGAATATGCTATTCACGACCTGAAATTACTTTCTGTAGTCTATGCCTTAAAGTTGTGGAGACATTACCTACTGGGAAAAAGATTCACTTTGATGAGACAGATCATCAGAGCTTAAAGTGGATCTTTACTCAAAAGGACCTCAACATGCACCAAAGAAGGTGGATGCAGACCCTGCAGGAATTTGATTTTGAAATCAAGTACCGCCCAGGCAAAGAAAATGTGGTAGCAAATGCCCTTAGCAGTAAAGCCTCCTTGCTTGCAATTACTGTAATATCAAATCTTTTGATTATTGAAGCAAGAGAGAAGATCATGCACGATAGATTCTTTGGCCCTATTGCTACCCTACTTATGTAGGAAAGCAAAACTCCTCAGGAGTTGAATAGAGTTCAAGGGTACAGCCTGGATAATGGCATTATGTATTATAATCACAGGCTATGCATTCCCAATGATGAGGGAACCACGGATCAAATTCTGAAGGAAGCCCATGATAGCCTTATAGCAGGACATCTAGGTTTCATCAAAACCTACATGTCTGTAAAGAAAAGCTTCTTTTGGCCTGGTCTGAAAAAGGATGTACTGAATCATGTACGTCAATGTTTGACATGCCAGAAAGTCAAAGCTGAAAGAGTAAAAATGGCTAGGAAGTTACATCCATTGGACATCCCCCAGATGAAGTGGGAATGTATCAGTATGGACTTTATTACTGGATTACCTTCAGTGCAATCAGGTTATAACTCCATTTTCGTGGTAGTTGACAGACTAACCAAAGTTGCCCATCTGATCCCAGTAAAAGAAACCTACACTGTAGTGGATGTGGCCAGAGTGTTCCTCAAAGAAATCTTCAGATTGCATTGCCTACCTAGGAGAATAGTAAGTGATCGAGATCCCAAGTTTACTTCAAGATTCTGGACTACATTTTTCAAACCCGTGGGAACTTTTTTAGATCTCAACATAGCTTATCACCCTGAGACCGATGGTCAAACTAAAAGGGTAAACCAAGTAATCGAAGATATACTTTGGTCATGCTGTGGCAGGAAACCCAAGAAATGGCTAAGCTATTTGCACCTAGTCGACTTCTCCTACAATGCTTCTTATCACCGAAGTATCGGGATGAGCCCTTTTAAAGCTTTGTATGGACAAGATTGCTTAACTCCATTAACTTGGTCCGACCCATTGATTAGAGTCGAGATGTCCAGACAGATGCTTGATGACATGAAGCAGCAGATGCAATCAATTTGTAAAGATATAAAAGCTGCCCAGAACAGACATAAGCAATATGCAGATAAGAAGAGGATAGATAGAGAACTCAAAGAAGCAGATATGGTCTTCATTCGAGTACGGCCCAAAAGAAGTTCTTTATCTCTTGGGAAGTATAAGAAGTTATCCCCTAGATATTGTGGGCCATATCTAATTACAAAGAAAGTAGGTGACTTAGCCTACGAGCTTCTTCTGCCTCCTCATCTCAAAGTTCATAATGTATTTCATGTAAGCCTTCTAAAGAAATATGTGCCAAGCCCAAATCATGTGCTTGATGACGAAATCCTAACCTCTTCAACCCAAGGGCAGATGGAACTCCAACCTGAAGAAATTCTCGATGTTCAAGAAAAGATTCTTAAGAATAGAATTCTTAGAGAATTATTGGTAAAATGGAAGTTCTATCCTTTTGAAGATGCCACCTGGGAGAATGAAGCCAATTTGTTGTAAGATTACCCCCTGTTTGCAAGATGAGGGCATCTCGCATTTTTCAAGTGGGAGAGAATGTAAGATTCCTCCCCAGCCTCTCAAGATGTCCAGCATCTTCCCCTGTAATCAAATCCCTCTTCAGAAATATAAAAGATCTTGTTTCTATCAGTTTTGGCCTAGAGAGAGAAAATCTTCTAGAGAGTGGTAATTCAGTTTTTAAATATTTTTGGATAGAAAAATACCTCATCTTATTAAAATAAGTTCCCCTGAAACAGAAGTTCAAAAAGATTTTCAGAAGGTGTATTAGAAATTAAGTATAATCTGTTCAAGAGGCATTATCCTGGGGGTGAAGATTTTTTTTGAAATTTTAAATTAAGGTTCCTATGGACCAATAAGATTCATCCAAATGTAGGGAGGAGATAAATAGAAGAATAAAAGGAAAGTCCCCCAAAAATGAGTAAATACTCATAAGATGAAGAGTTGACTAAGGACAAGGTTAATAGTTAAAAAAGAGAGATATTTAGGTGAAATGATGCATTTTTGACACCTCAGTATGGGGGAATTCCCCTCATGAAGGAGGTGCCTATTTCACATGCTTGAATGAGTTTTAAACTCCCAAATAATGAGATATTTTTATCTCTCCTCGCTCCTGTTTTAACTAGATCCAAAAAGTGAGCAAAACTGACCTAAAAATGGTCAAAAATTGACCAAACCGATCTGGAAAATTCTACAATTAGTTGGCTTGGTTAGAATCTCACTTTTTCCTATAAATAGAAACCCTCCCCTTTGTTGAAACTCAATAGTGTTTTGCACTGTTACCGTGTCTCTCCCAAGTGCAAAAAAAACACTGAATTTTACTCATAATTCATTAGTTTTTGACCTTCCCTCTTCCAAAAGATTGGTGGCCACTCTTGTTTCAAACAAGAGTTAAACCCTCAAACCATCAAGCCAAAGGAAAGCTCTCTAATTATCTATGTTAGGTGGAGATTCTTCTCTTTTCTGATTCTTTTATGGTTTTTTATGATTTTTGTCTTCTCTAAATTGCAAATGATGTTATGCCTCATTGCAAAAAGGCATTTCCCTCTCTTCTTTAGCAAATCCAACCATTCTTATCCTAGATGAATGATTAATGAATAAAATCAAGTTTTTCATAATGTTTCTCTTTGATTGTTTACATTAGAATGATTTAAATACTCTTGGTAAACTTCTAATTAATTTTAGGAAGTTAAAAATTGAATAATGGTCAGCCATACAAAGGAGGTTATGGTGAAATTTTCTAAAAACTTGTGAAATAAATTTCATCTTTTATTAATAAAAAAGAGTAATCCCCATCGTTAGAGTATTCTAAAAGTGTCATTTTCATTCATGCATAAAAATATGCATATTGATTAATTTTTATAAAAGAATGATTTTCAATAGAATTAAATTCTATGAAAGATACTTATTGATAATTTTTTTTAATGAAAGTGTTACTTTCTTCATTATGGATGTTTATGCTTAAAATAATGCATAAAAGTATATTTTTTTATTACAAAAGAGTTACTTTCATCATATTGATTTTTATGCATAAAAGAATATTTTTTTAATTATAAAAGTGTTACTTTTATCATTATTGATTTCTATGCATAAAAGTATGCATAAAAGAATATTTTTTACTATAAAAGTGTTACTTTTATCATTATTGATTTTTATGCATAAAAGTTTGCATAAAAGAATATTTTTTTATTATAAAAGTGTTACTTTTATCATTATTGATTTCTATGCATAAAAGTATGCATAAAAGAATATTTTTTTATTATAAAAGTGTTACTTTTATCATTATTGATTTTTATGCATAAAAGAATATTTTTTTATCATAAAAGTGTTACTTTTATCATTATTGATTTTTATGCATAAAAGTATACATAAAAGAATATTTTTTAATTATAAAAGTGTTACTTTTATCATTATTGATTTCTATGCATAAAAGTATGCATAAAAGAATATTTTTTAATTTTAAAAGGGTTACTTTTATCATTATTGATTTCTATGCATAAAGGTATGCATAAAAGAATAAATTTTTATATATAAAAGTGGTACTGTTATCATAAATGATTTTTATGCATAAACCTATTCACATAAAAGATATTTTGTATATTAAAAGTGTGATTTTCATCATAAATGATTTTTATGCATAAACCTATGCATAAAAGATATTTTTTTATATTAAAAGTGTGATTTTCATCATAAATGATTTTAATGCATAAACATATGCATAAAAGATATTTTCTTATATTAAAAGTTTTATTTTCATCATAAATGATTTTTATGCATAAACATATGCATAAAAGATAATTTTTTATATTAAAATTTTGATTTTCATCATAAATGATTTTTATGCATAAACATATGCATAAATGAAATTCTTTCATGATAAAAGAGTGATTTTCAACATAAATGATTTTTATGATGATAAAAATGTTACTTTCATCAGAATTGGATTTTATGCATAATAAGATGCATATAGAATCTTTATAATTAAATAGGGATTCTCCTTAATCCTCTGTTTAATTTCCACAAAAATTGGAAAACTGAATAAGTAGATAATCTGTGAGAAGAAATGCTACTGTTTCATATTCACTAAGATGGTAATGAGAAAATTCAATTAAACTATCGAAGTCGGAGATCGAGATAAATGATTATTTTATTCCTCCTAAGAAATTCATGTTTTAGAAATCTGTAAGCAAATATTTATCGAACGAAATTTAGAAAAAGAGAAATTGAAATAGTACCCTTCGAGAAAGATAGTTTAGGAAGAACCTTTCCAGACCCAAACTCTGATTCAGACTATTGACCAAGACCTAATTCCTTCGTCAATTTCAATCAATGACGTGCCCAGTTCTGGAAAAATGTACTCAAATCCCCCACTGAATCTGAAACTAAGTTAAGACTTTTGATTTTGATATGAGGATCAAGTTAACCGAATTCGAGGAATTCTGTTGGAATTCAGAACTAGATCTAAAGTTAATATTAGATAATTTGGAAAAAATCTCATATTTTGGGAATCAATCACTCATTTAATTTTGGATATATCTTAAACATGTCAACTCCAAATTTGTCAGCTGATTGTAGATCTAGATTCTACTCTTCAAAATCTTTCCAATGATATGTCACATGAGGGGGTTTTGATAAAATTTTGGACAAGTTCACCATGATCCCATTTTTCAAATGGGAATGGGATTTTTCCCAAATTATCTAATATGGTGTTTCTAGAAGTATTGGGATACGGATTTAAGATTTATTCATGGTATTCAAACAAAATCAAAACTGTAAACTTGCATAGAAACCCTGTTTTCTTAAAGGAGTGTCTTACGCCAGAATGCTGGAGGAAGCATTTGGCATATATGTTTATCTAAGGGAAGTTCGGTTGCAACAGCTGGCCGGGAGTGTTCGAGGGACAGCTCACGTGGCAAAAACTTGCCCACGTCTTGACCATCCTGGGTATGGTAAAAAATGGTGCGCTTCCGGTACGATGGGTGAGGGCCGACGAAGCAGTCCCTGAGTGAAGTGCCATGACACCTAAGGAGGATCTTGGAGAGTTCTGGCTAGGCGATGCACGGGCTCGCGGTGCTTAGGACACCCATGCGTATGTCGAGGAAGATAAATATATGTATGGTGAGACGAAATGATTATTGGTAATCTATTACTGGATCTGGTTGCTGACCAGTTGGTCCCAACGGAGATTCTAGAGTGGTACTGTTTTTGTGAAACAAGGGATTGAATGGAAATTTTGAATTATGAAATCTGTGACCATATTCGCCCCCATGAATGTCCGGGCACGAGACTAGGCTGGTAGTCACTCCGAAAACCGAAACCAAGAAAATTTTCCATGCCCGGAAAGCGGGGATGATTCCACCTTTTTTTATTTTTCTTAACGAATTTTTCTAACGAGATCAATTCTAAACTATCCTTCACCTAAATAAACCAGATAGAAGGAAACTATCACTGATATAATTTGATCATCTGAGTTAATTCAATGCTTTTTTCCTAAAATCAAGATCAGGCAGAGCCGTTGATTCACTATTGAGAAATTTATCAGGGAATTAACTAACTACTTGAATCCTAACGTAAACCTAAGATTTTTCAGTTTGATTATTAAAACTCCACTGATTTCAACCTAACCCCATCCGGCCCATGGGTTAGCCACCACCCTACCACTGGAATCGGTGGAACCAAACAAGTACTCACCCACCCATAATTGAAGTGCCTTTCTTAACTTTAGCTTTAGAAAACAGATATGCACACACTCCTCTTTAAAACTTTCATATGAAAATAATCCATTGAATGAGCCCAAATTTTCCCTAATGTTGTCATTATCAACGCTGACGAAGTAGATATTCCGTCTGACTCAGGCAGGGAGGTCAACGACGATTTGTGTCCCTCATTCTCAGGTTGGTGGCATTCTAATGTGGGGTCCATTGGAATTTTCTCCAATTTCATGTTTGGCTTGTGTTTACAGCCTCGTCATTTCAAGACTACCAGCAAATCACCAGTCATCGGTGTATATGGTGAATTCTCTAGTCTCAGTGTTCCTTGCATCCGAGGTCACCAGCATGATCGATGTTTGTGACGACTAGTTCTACAACTGCGTCATTGATTTGATGCAAATCGTGTTCTTTTCATACCACAAGGAGGAAGTTTCTTAATTTCTCTCATTTCTACTATTCATGGTTTGGGTACATTTTTCTTATACATAATTCTCAGTCCATCCTTTTGCTACTTGTAGTTCCCATTGGAGTTTGGTGATGTACCACTTTGCTGAGACCAAGAAATGTTACTTGGTCAACTCCACCGGTGGCACTCATGCTAACATTATGTTGTGAGTACATGCAATAAAGACAATTCAAATTTTTGGTTATCATATGGACATTGTATTTATAATATTATTTTGTTTGGGATGTACATCCTTGAAGAAATTCATTGCAACCCTTGAGGCTATCACCCATGAAGATTTTGTAAGTTGTATAAGATATATTAAATGTAGGGTTCCATGTCAACCGGATGGCAGCTCCTGTGGTTTTGGCGTGTCGTGTTCCATGCCTTCTTGTTGATGCACTCTCTACTTGAAATACCATTAGAGGTACAGTTTTGTACATAACATTCTAAATACCTTTCTAAGAGTCTTTTGTTTAATGTCTGTTATTCATCCTTGACCCTTTTTTTTTGTTTTTTGCGGAACCCCCCACTGAATACTTACAAGGAGGATTGCAAGATTTTTCAGAGCGAGATTATCGAACAGATAATCAACCAAGTTAGTATTAGGCCCTGGGACACCCTCTATCCTTTCTCACCATCGGCCGCACAACGGTGCACTCCCACCCCCGTTGACATGTTGCTGAGGGAACTATCCACCTTGATAGTCCCGATCCTCCTCCTCTCGATTGTGTGGATTCCCCCCCTCATAGTTCCAATCCTCCACCACCCCAAACATCATAGGGGCTTTGTAACTTTTACCTTTGTATGAAAGTTATCAATGAAATATACATTCTCTCTATGGGTCATCTTTCAAGACAGGACTACCCCCTTTCGTATTGTTGTGGTCTTTTTGTAATAAACATCTCTTGTTAATAGCACCGTGTTATAAACAAGGAAAAAATTATGATCAACTTCCTTAGTTGTAAAAGTAATGGAAACATGAGGTATTAAACATGATTTATTTGTATCATCATGCACTAAGCACGATTTTTGTGAATGACCATAACAAAGCCATACAGTTCATCTTTCAACACAGGTTGTGTTGTTGTGGTCTTTTGTAATAAACATGTATTGTTAATAGCACCATGTTATAGATAAGGACAAAATGATGATCAAATGCCTTAGTTGTAAAAGTGAACGCAAGTATGAGGTACTAAACATGATTTTTTTATATCATTATGTGGTAAACACGATTTTTGTGAGTGACCACAACAACGCGATACATGTTCTCTTTCAACAGAGGACTACCCCCTATCGCGTTGTTATGGTCTTTGTAATAAAAATGTCTTGTTAATAGAATCATGTTATAGATAAGGAAAACGATGATGATGAACTTCCTTAGTATTATCTTCGTCCAGATACAAAAAAGCTTGTACATATTTTCTCTTGCTATTTTAACATGTAAATTTTTTTCAAAAGAGCAGCTTCATTATGTGTGTTCTACCTAGCATTGATTGATGCACATTTTCTGTGATCACCACTCTGAGTGTTTTTGTGCAACATTTGACCCTCTGTATGCTTGTTTCCTTTTTTCTTTTTTTTCTGCTCAATGTGCTCTATAAGGCCTCATGCGCTCCAATTCGCTTTTTATTCATAATTTCTGTAGAATCCTCTAATAGAACCATTGGAACACTTCATGTAGACTGTTTGCTCTCACTTTCTCTCCTACATGTTTGGCAAGGCAAAAGTATGCATCTTGCTTGATAGTGAGACTTCTCCATTCCTTTTGTTGACCATATTGATGGAGTTCCATACTCTTTCACAAACCATGGTAGATGGTTGTATATTATGTGCTGCAAAAAGACAATAATGAATGAAATGTGTTCTTACCTTATAATGTGTGATGAATGAAACAAGTCCTTGCTGAATGAATGAAATGAATTGTACCAGATAATGTGTGATGTTTAATTCACTCCATGCATCTTTCATCGATTTCCTAAATTTCTTGGTGGTGGCTTCAAAGATGTTAAGGTCATTCTTGTCCCAAGGTTTCTTCTCATAGAAATGGAAGATCTTGTCTATGGATTTCCACACATCTACCTTCTTTGTTCTTGCATTGCTATCATCCCCATGATTCTTTACTACATTATGAAATGCCTTCCATTTCTCATGTGACACTATAGTTCTCCTCCTCTCTGTTCCTAAATTATATCTATTGTTGGAAAGAAAGCACCTTGCTTTCACTCCACCAATTGATGGCTTTGATGGTACTTGGACACTCTTTGTTGACCTCTTTTTGTCGACTATTATACTGATGTTTTCCCCATGCAAGCCATTGTCAGATATAACTTTTTCTAAGGTGCTAATAGCCCTTTTGCTCCTACATATAGGAAAGAGCTTCCAAGTAAATCTAATGTACAAGAATATGAGTTTCTCAATTATCCTGCATAGTGTGTGCAATGTGTAGATATATACTCTTGCAAGAGGAATATCGAGCACAATTCGAAAGTTTGGATCTTTCTCCTGCTTTTGCTAGGGGCTCCTGACCAGTTTCTTTTGTCCATCGTACTTGCATGTTTCATGCAGTATAGCAAGGGCACTTTACATTTCCAGCCTTTGAAATATTATACATGCACTTGAGTGTTTCAAGTCTCCTGAAATATAAAAGTAAAAGAATTGTTATTAAATATTGCCTATTTAGAAGAATTGTTTAGGAATTCTTTTTGTGTCATTCTGTAAGATTCCTTCCTCCAGCTTTTGAGGTGTAAAGGTGTAAGAATCTCCCCTTCTGATCTTGTAATTATTGTCCTCTCTGAAATAGAAGAAAGATCTTGTTTTACCCTGTTTTGGCCTGGAGAGAGAAAATATCTAGAGAGAGATAATCCAAAATTGAGATATTTTTGGATATAAAAATCCTCCTAGTGTCAAATGGTTTCCCTTGAAACAGAAATTCAAAAAGAACTTTCCAATGTGAAATTGGAATTAATTAAAAAATGTGTATAAAGGACCTTAGCCTAAGGGTCAAGATTTTTAGAAATTTTTAGATTATGGTCCAATTAAGGTTCTTATGGAGAGGACCAATAAGATTAATCCAAGTGTGGGGATGAGATAAATCCAAATAATAAAAGAAAATACCCAAAAAATGAGTAAATGCTCACATAAGATGAAGAGTTGACTGAGTACAAGGTTTATTAGTTAAAAACTATGAGATATTACTAAAAAAATGAGATATTGTAGTATAATGATACATTTTTGACACCTTGGTAAGGAGAGGGGGAGAATTCAAGGAAACGCCTATTTCACACATGTGGTGGAGTTTTTAATTCAATAAAGTTGTGATATTTTTATCTCTCCTCTCTCCTGGATCAAACCAAATCAAAAAGGGAGCCAAATTGATCTAAACCTTTTCCAAATTCAGCCAAACTGAAGCTAGAAAGATCTAGAACCTAGTTGGACTTAGTTAGTGGCCTCCGTCACATATAAATAGACCCTCCTTCTTTTGTATTTTCATCTGTGAACTATACCATGCCAGTATTACATTAAAATAATGATATTTTCTATTATCCCTTAAAAATCCTCTACTTTTGGAGAGAGTGGAGCCTCTCTCTCTCTCTTCAACCTTCCTTGGAGCTTTCCTTTCAACATACTAACCAATTGATTGGTTGGAAGCCTCTTCTAAGATAGAGAAGCAAGAAAAAACAAGAGGTAAAGTGTAATTTTATGGTTCTTCTCTACTATTCTCAATGTTTTTCACTTCTCAACCCCTATTAAGCTTGAGAAGTTTTTAATTAAGTGGTTATAATACAAATCAAGCTTTTCTTAAGAGTTATAATGAATAATTAAGAAAAGTTTATATTTATGCTTAATTTAGGATGCTTTTTATGTTTATCTCTCTCCCCCCAAAAGAATGGTCATTCCTATGATAATTCTCTATTCAAATGATGCTTCTCATTGATAAAATCTCAATTAACAAATCAAACTCTAGGCTTTTGAAGCTAGAGGTTAAGAAAATGGCTTTTATACTTCTATGCTTCTAAAATTATGATAATCTTATAATTTAAATCCATAAATTGGATTTAAGTTTAGAAGATAGTTATATTATCATAATTGTAATACTAACTTTATTCTTTTTAAAAATATTAAAAATTATGAGTAATAGTAGCGGAGCTATGGCAAAATTTTTAAGAAATTGATACATAATTCATTCTTATGCATATGTGAAAACAGGACTTCCTACCATATTCTAGGATTGAATATCCTAGCCTAAAAGAATGATTTTCATCACTTTCAAAGGAAAACTAATTTTTAAGGTTTATGCATAATTAAATAATTAAGAAAAGAGAAAATTATGGTAATTTTATTTAAATGATAAAAGAGGAATTCCCATGACATTTGGAATTCAATCATTTAAATGGAAAAAGTGAAATTCTTAGCATATTGGAATTAATGGATATTTTGTTTTAGATAAATTTATTTTATGCATGAAAAATTTAAATGATAAAAGAGGAATTCCCATGACGAAAAGTGGAATTCTTAGCATATTGAATTAATGGATATTTTTATTAAAATTCAAAGAGGAATTTTAGATAAATTTATTTTATGCATGAAAAATTTAAATGATAAAAGAGGAATTTTTATTTAATTTAGAATTCAATCATTTAAATGGAAAAAGTGGAATTCTTAGCATATTATAATTAATGGATATTTTATTTAAATTTAAAGAGAAATTTTAGATAAATTTATTTTATGCTAAAAGAGGAATTCCCATGACATTTGGAATGCAATTAATTAAATGCAAAAAGAGGAATTCCCATGATATTTGAGATCCAAGAAATTAAATGGAAAAAGAGAAATTTTTAGTATAATTCAATTTATGAATATTTATCAAAAAGTGGAATTTTGAGCATTATTGAGAAATATGGGTGGAATTGATTTTTGTAAATCCCATGAATTCTTTTACTCAAAAGTAGAATATTGAATATATTCACTTGATAAATTTGTGAAAGAATATGAAAATCTCCATCGAGAAAAAGTACCTTTACCTAGGCTAAGCAATTGGCAAAATTTTAGAAAAAGTCCCATTATCGGTATCAAAGTAGAAAAACCTACTAAAAATGAATGACATGTGATAGGATGTGAATGGATGTGATAATATGTGAATGAAATGTGATAGGATGTGAATGGATGTGATAAGATGTGAATGAAATGTGATAGGATGTGATAAGATGTGATAGGATGTGATAAGATGTGAATGGGATGCGATAAGATGTGAGTGGATGTGATAAGACGTGGGTGGATGTGATAAGACGTGGTGTGATGTAAATGAATGTGGATGGGATGTGAGGTGGTGTAAATGGATGTGGATGTGAACGGAGAGATGAGAATGAGATGTGAGGATATGTGAAAGGATGAGATATAAGTGGAGGTGGATGTGAGTAAAGAGATGAGAATGAGATGTGAGGATAAGTGAAAGGATGTGATGTGGGGATGTGATGCGATGTAAAGGGATGTGTATGTGGATGTGATAGGATGTGGATGTAGATGTGATAGGATGTGATGTGATGTAAATGAATGTGGATGTGAATGTGATAGGATGCGATGTGATGTAAAAGGGATGTGGATGTGGATGTGATAGGATGTGATGTGATGTAAATGGATGTGGATGTGGACGTGATAGGATGTGATGTGATGTAAAGGAATGTGGATGTGGATGTGATAGGATGTAAATGGATGTGGATGTGGATGTGATAGGATGTGATGTGATGTAAATGGATGTGGATGTGGATGTGGATATGAAAGGATGTGATGTGATGTAAATGGATGTGGATATGAAAGGATGTGATGTGATGTAAATAAATGTGGATGTGGATGTGGACGAGATGTGATGTGATGTAAAGGGATGTGGATATGAATGTGATGAGATGTGGATGAAATGGGATGTGATGTGAATATATGTGGATGTGAATGTGATGAATGGATGGATGTGGATAGACGTGCATGTGAATGACTAGATGGATATGGATGAATGAGATGGAATGTGTATGGATGTGTTGAGATATGGATGGATGTGGATGTGATGTAATGTGGATAGAATGTATGTGATGTGAATCGGGGTAGATGAGAATGGATGAGATATGATGCGATGTGAGTCGGGATAAGTGTGAATGGGTGAGATGTGATGAGAATGGATGCGATGTGATGTGATGTGAGTTGGGATAAGTGTGAATGGGTAAGATCAGCCATATTGGTATCCAAATATGGATGATCGCCATCCTGCTGACCCTTAGGGTTCTCGATGACTACGTTAGATTAAAAATATCCTGGAGGAATCGCCCATGCTTTCTGAGTGAGGGAAGTTTTTTCGGGTTTGGTTTTTGAAGAACTGAGGGATTAGTGTCTTGTCCGGATATCCGTGGTGGATAAGGCCCCGAGTGAGAGGCTCTGCCCTATGCAAGAAGTGCTACTTCTGCTCCTAGCATCCCAAATTCGTTGCACGGAGGGGGCAGGGATCTTTCACATTCTCTTAACACAAGCCATACCTACCATATGCCATTCCATAGTGAAAATTCCTATATCTTCTACATGAAGCATTTTTGCTTCATTTTGCCTCCTAATTATGTTAGGTATCTCTGTATTATGGAACACACAATGGAGGGTATCATGGTCCTCCATCACAACCTACATGATAAAATTGAAAGTGAGACTTCTTTAATGAAAAAGTTCATGAAACCAAAAATAAAAAGAATAAATTCATGTCTCAAATGACCCAAGCCACCAAATATTGTTCTCTGATTGCACACTAAAATATATGGGATCTTTTTTTTAATTGTGTTATCCAATGCCATGTTTTCCTTTGCTTCACAACTTCCCATTTATCAAGTTTGATAACAAACTTAAGGACTCCTCGAGTCTCTACCAAGGTCATTCCAAAAAATTAAACCATTGCATTTTGTAATATTTTCAAATCAAAGAAAAGATTGTTGGTCTTATCATATCTTATTTCTTCAATGTTATTAAGGTAGGTGTCTTCGATGTGAAAAGGCTAACCAAGCCAGGTTCTGATTCGCTCATTGAGTGCCACACGTTCTCTCCTAACATGATATGGTTTCGAAAGAAGTGTAGCCTGAATTCCATTTTCTTTGTATTTTGAGTGTGTGAGATTGAAAATCTTTGAATACCCCTTTCTCCCTATGCCATCATCATCAATACATTTTTGTATATCAAGAGCTGACACGTGGCTTTTCTTTGTAAACTGTTCTATGAATGTTTGTCGTGCTTTCTTATACTTCTTCTCCTTGAGCATTTGGCCTACCATCTTTGAAGATAAAAGCATGGAATATTGTCTGGTTGCTGAATCCAATTCCATGTTTTCTTTATTTGGATGTAGGAGACACCTAAAATGAATGTTTGTCGTGCTTTCTTATACTTCTTCTCCTTGAGCATTTGGCCTACCATCTTTGAAGATAAAAGCATGGAATATTGTCTGGCTGCTGAATCCAATTCCATGTTTTCTTTATTTGGATGTAGGAGACATGAAATTGTCTTGTTATAAATTTACAAGTTACATGCACTAAATGTTGTATCATAGAAATGTAGAAGTTTATTACCTTGCATCTTGTATTCTTTTCTGGACTCCTCCACCACTTGGATTAAGTTGCTCTATGTTCCTCAGATTCCTTTTTCTTGCTCTCATGTGCCAATGCTTGTTGCTTTTACACGTGCAACCTATAATTTCTTGTCAAGATCATGTATTGTTTGAGATTGAGACTCTATTTTGCACAAGAGTTGTGAACGTCTTTCTTGAAGAGAGATGTGCATTTGTTGCAAATGACTATACTCCAATTGTGCTACACAATTCAAGTCTTTTAGAACTCTATTCAATTGGCTTAATGCATTGCAATAGCCAAGCAGTCCTTGGTGACCATGCCAACATATCTAATCAATGATGAGGTTGGATTGGAAAATGAGGGTGTGGTTGAGGTTAGAGGATTATTTGGATACATAGATCCATCACAGCATAGGTCTATATCCTTTGAGCCTAAAGCTCTCATCTCTTCCTTCTCTCTTCCATTGATTGAAAGCTGGGGCTGATTTCTTTTCTTTAAAGGTGCATATTCTTCTTCGATATTAATTATACACCCATAAGACAAAAGTATATTCTTGAGCAGTTAAGAAGGTTTGGACCCCGTGTTGATTATCTCTCTCTACCAAAATACACAAAAGTGTAAGCTATTGTTAGCCATATACACGCACTTCTATCATAGCATGTGTGAACACACTCTTAGGAGGTGTCTTTTCATTTATACCTTTTTGCATCCCATGCTCGATAACCACCACCATCGTGAATGTATCTCACGAATTCTTTCATGCAACCACAATGAATAGATGAAGCTTCAATGGCAATTGTTTCTGTGTATTCTTTGTGAATTATGTTGAAGGCTTTTGCCTTTAACACTTGGGCGACCACGATTACAATGGAAGGGTGAGGAAGTCTCAGACAAGTGGTTGATTTTCATTATGTAGGCATACCTCCATTTGACGGTGCAGTTTTTGGTCTCGACCATGCATGGGGTGGCAAACCACTCGTCCATGCATGGGGTGGCAAACCACTCGTCCACGCTGCTAGCGCACGGTGTATAAGGCAAGTTCCTGGATGTGCTGCTGTGTTAATGTCGGCATGTGGATGATGTAGATGCAGTGTGTGATGTGATTGGGGAGATCACTCTTTTTGTGATTAGAGAAAGCGGAAGGATCCGAATCTAAGATTCGGAGGGAAGCGGGAGGATCTGTTAAACGGCTCCACTGTCAGCCAAAATCGGTGCTATTCGGATTCATCCAACGCATTCACATCCGGCTCTTTGCCGTCATCTACCATCCAAACTCTGACATCATTCGGCTCCTACTGACGTCATCCGCCATCTGGATTCTGACATCATCCATCCGAATTCCGAAGGCTCAGGCAGTTAGATACCAGCATGCTATGGATCGCAACGTTAGATACCAGCGTGGTATGGATCGCAGCAGTTTACAATCAATGGTTCGGTTGGACTGAGAATCTTAGAGATCCAAAGTTCTCTCTGTTTATTTTCAGATCAGACATTCCAGCTTCCTAAAGAATACAACGCTTTATGATCCGGGCTACATTGAAGCTGTCCGATTGGTTGTTCTAGAGTCGTCTATCATTTTGGCTATTGTGTGATCGGGTTGATGATTTGATGGTAGAATGGCAAGTACAGTTGGCATGTCATCCGAGTGGGACTGCCGGATGGCTCTAATAGCCCAACAGATGGACCGATGCCAGAGCCGAAGTTGGCAGAGCAGTCTCTCTTTTTTTGCAGAGGATACCAACCTTGAAGCATAACCCAAGTTTGAGATCAAGTCTAACCAGCAATTCTAGTTCCAAACCTGAGTCCAATCTGAATTAAAAGCTTCATATTCTCATTATCTTCTTTTATCTCAAGTTTCAAAAAATAAAAATATTAATCTTTTCCGCAAGTGGGTCCAAGCTCTAAAGGGCATTTGAACATATTTTGGGCCTTTTACTAATGAAAACAATTAGCAACGGACCAATAGAAATAGAGGATTGTACACATTTGGTCTCCTTTGAATATAGGGAGGGAGACTAGGCTGTAGGGAGGGGGACTAGGCTTTCAGTACTAATAATTACACTTGTCCCTTTAAAAAAGTAGGGGGTTTAAGGGTAGGCATGGTCCCACCATTTTCGTGACTCAAAAAATACTTAAAATTTTAAAATTTTTGAGATCCCCCCAAAACTCACTTTTCCTTCCAAAAACCCATCTCAAATTTCATTGTAGTCAAAAATTTCATTTTCAAGTCCACTTTCGCTTTCTCTTCCATCTCTATCTCATTTGCCCAACCCTAATGAAACCATCAAAAACCGAAACCCTAAACTTTTCCCTCCCCATCTTAAGCTCCATCTCTTTCATCTTCGAAGCTCCATCTCTTTCATCTTCAAGGCTCCCGTAGAACCCTAGTCTGCACATCATCTTTGATCTCTTTCCTTTTTACTCTAACCCTAACCTTTCTACTCTAGCTTCCAAGAAGATATTGCCATACCAAGAAGACCAAAAGACAAGATTGAGGAGATATCCCTGCACAACAAGAAGGACGATGATGGTGCTTGGGTGGGAGAGGCATTTCGTAAGAGCGCTTGGGTTTATCTATAGCCTACTGCAATCAGGCCTCACCGAGTTCGAAAGGTGAAATGTACTAGAGCACCATTGGAAAGGTCGTTTACAAGGCTTCAAGAAGGCAAGCAATGGAAAACTAGTGGTCATGGTACAACATGTTTACATAGCACGAGATATCCATCTTTGCCAACAAACTCGATTTCCATATAATTGTAAGTATCGCGGGTAGAAAGGGACATGTGAGATTTTATGACAGAGATGTTTCAATCTAAGTGAACTTATTTCTTGTTTGCAAATATTTTTCCTTCAAACATGGTAGAGGAGCAGCCATTGGAAAGCCTTACCGGGAAAATTTCAAGCATTGCTGTGCAGACATTGGTAAGGCAATGTTTTCTTGTAAAACAAGTGCAAAACTTCTTAAGGAAAAGGTCTTCTTTTACCGGCACTCCTATCTGGTGTGTCAAAGCAGGATGGTGGGTTTGGTAAGCTAGAGATAATCACATATCCACCCCTATCTTCTGTAGAATGGCCAATTCTAGATGCTTCGACTGTAATGGTCATTATCAAAGATGCTTTGTGATATACAAGGGTCTTTAAAGTTTGCAAAGCCCTCTCGATCTGTGGGTCTTAGTTGGGTATGCCCAATACATCTTTTTGCCAAGATGTTCGATCAATTTTGTTTCTCACAAACACCTACCATGTTTGTGTGCAAGAAGGTATTAGGTGATGACATGGTAGCCTTGCTTGGAGACCACTAGAGGATTGTAAAAGGGACACATAAGGATGACACATTCAAGTGCAATATAGTAGAATCTAGTGTCTCATTTCGATATCTCAAAGCTCGTGCCACACTATACATACGCTTCTATTATGAGCGGTGGATGAAAAAGAATAGTTGTTGGGTCCCAATGCAAGCAGATGAACAAGTTGTTTTGCCACTTGACATATGCGTTCAATTGCCTAGTGGTGTAGTGGAAGTTGTAGGTGCAATTAGACATTGGAGCCTCCTAAATATTAGAGAGCACCTCAATATTGTGGGAGGTGAGGATATTAGCAAATCACAATTCAAGGTGAACAATAGGAGGATTCAAAAATGACTAGAGCCAAAGACCTTCGTAGATACCGATTGGGATGTTGATGGTATATCGCTCAGTTAATGGGGATTTTGAATTTTGTGAATTTTGAAGCTACTTCAAGTATGTTAATTTTGTAAAGTCCTTGCTCTCAAAAAAGTGTTCTGAGAGCAATGAATTTTTGTTTTGTAACAGCTATGAATTTAGAATTCTTGTAAGATTTTTATATTAAAGTTATAATATAGCTCAACAAATTTACTTTAAAGCGGTCTTGTATGTGCACATTAATGGTCAGCTCAGTGTAAGTACTAGGATTCCTATTCCAAAATGGTTTAGTGGCACTCAAATTTACAGCACATGGTTATGTCAGCCTGCTTCTTATAACAATCTGTCTCTGCACATGTCCAGGCTTACCACAATAAAAGCATCCACCTGTATCATTATACTGTCTTTACCAATTTCCACGACCTCTTTGACTCCCCCTGCTTGTGAATTAGCCTATTCCACCTGCATGTTGTTGTTGTTGTTGTTGTGAATTCTGGGACTGTTGTTGTTGCTGCTGCTGGCCATATTGTATCCTGTGACGTCAAAATACTTCTTCCATGGCTTCCACCCATTTCTCCACAGCCTCACCCAGGTTCTCCCCTTCTCCTTTGAAGGGTCCTAGCTGAGTCCTATGAAGAGCCTTGCGAACATCAAGATCAAGCTCGTCATCTTCAGAGACAGGGTCTGGTTGACGACCACGGTTTCCTCGTCTCATGATTCTGCCAAAATTTATATATTATTAAATTTTTATTTTGATATTATTCAAGAGATCCTAAGACTTAAGAGTTCGAAAAACAATTTCTTAAACAAGACAAGATCTTAATGGAGATCTATGACATATGTCCGATAAGAGATTTTTTTTCTTTATCAGCAGATCGTCTGCCTAAACAATCATTTATACAACAGGAAATTTTTCTCCGGAAAACATTTCTTTATTTATATAAAAGTTGCATTATGTACATAGAGCAGCTCGGCTCCATATTCAACGCCTCAGTCGTAATCGCATAAAGAAGCGAAACTGAGAAGAAGACATACCATGGTATACACGATTCATTACACAAGGAGGTGCTGTAATTCTATTCCTAGGGATAAAGCGGCTAAGAAGTCTAAAAAATCGGCATGAAGTCCTGAAGTTCCTGGGTGAATGATCAAAGAGCTGCACATGCTGAACAAGCCCTAGTCTTATCAGAATCATGGCCAAGGAGATATTTTGCCTGAGCCTCCGACGCTGGCTGGTGCTGACATTAATACACTGTCCTCCATTGAACCACATATACCGATATCGCTCAAGAGGATCAGGAAAGTAAAGACTCTCAAAATGGCGAGCGAGTCTCACTCTGCTCATTCGGTCCGTAGTAGCAGAGTTGATGATGTGATCAAATGCAAAAGCTATCATATCCTGACTCTGAGAGAGCCCAGGAATTCCAGATAGGTTTGGGGTGTCCATCTATAAATTTACAGTTCAATTTATAAGTTTTCAATTTTTGAAGTTCATTCACAAAGTATTAACAAGTGAAAAATATTTCTTTCCCAGATTTTTAAAAAAAATAGGTAATTTTGGCTCTGATCCATTTATGATGAAAATCACACTTTTAGTATAAAATAATCAACCTTTATGCATACCTCTATGCATGACATCCAATATGATAAAAGTAACACTTTTACAATAAAATAATCAACTTTTATGCATACCTTTATGCATACCTCTATGCATAAAATTCAAATATGATAAAAGTAACACTTTTATAATAAAATAATCCACTTTTATGCATACCTCTGTGCATGAAATCCAAATATGATAAAAGTAACACTTTTATAATAAAATAATCAACTTTTATGCATACCTCTGTGCATGAAATCCAAATATGATAAAAGTAACACTTTTATAATAAAATAATCAACTTCTATGCATACCTCTATGCATGAAATCCAAATATGATAAAAGTAACACTTTTATAATAAAATAATCATCAACTATGCATAACATAAAAATCAATTTCTCCATGATTACAATAAAATTCTTTCAATTAATCTAGGATGATAATTCCTAGAATATGGTAGGAAGTCCTCTTTTCATGCTTTGAATGAAATTATTTTATGTGTAATTTTTGTAAAAATTTTGCCATAGCTCCGCTGCTATGAATGATAAATCTCAATTTTTTTAAAAAAAAAGATAAAGCTTATCATTAAAGGAATGATTAGAATGATCCCTAATTGGATCATTAACCCATTGGAATGAATCACCAATATTCATAAAATACATAGACTAAGAGCATAGAAAAAAGCCATTAATTTGGCCTCAAGCATAGATTAATCTTGGATTAAGAAAAATCCTTATGAAAAGCTTCATTTGGATTGAGAATCGGCCAAGAGTATGACCATTTCTTGAGTGAGAGAGAAATTACATAAAAACCATTAGATAGTAAGCATAAATGGAAATTTATGTAATTCTTTACTATCATTCATCTTAACTTCAATAGCATTCATCAATTTATGTAATTCTTTACTACCATTCATCAATTAACTTCAATAGCATTCAAAAACCATTCCAATTAAGCTTCTCAAGCTTGAGAGGGATTGAGAAGAGAGAAACATTGAGAATTTATAGAAAAGATCAAAATTCACCATTTACCTTACAAATTGCTTGATTCTTTGTTCACGGTAGAGGCCCCCAACCAATCAATTGGTTTAGTATGTTGATGGAGCCACCAATGGGGATTGAAGAAAGAGCGAAGCTCCAATTTCTCCAATTTGGAGAGAATTTTAGAGAATAGTAAAAATTAGCATTATTTCAGCATAATTCTAATATAGTAAAATTCTCCTATTTTTTTCAAAGGATTCATGTTCTATTTATAGGAGAGGGAAGCTCTAACCAAAGCTAACTGATTTCTAGAATTTTCTAGATTTCAGTTTGGTTGAATTTGGACTAGATTTGGACCTAGTTTGGTTACTTTTTGATTCGGTTTGGTTTCATTTTGATTTGGTTTGGTTCAAGAGAGAGGAGAGATAAAAATATCACATTATTTTTGAGTTTAAAACTCATTCAAGCATGTGAAGTATGCACCTCATTAAAGGGACTCCCCTTCCTTACATATGTGTCAAAATGGAATCATTATACCCAAAATATCTCATATTTTTTATATTACTCATAGTTTCTTACTAATAAACCTTGTACATAGTCAACTCTTCATCTTATGTGAGCATTTACTCATTTTTTGGTATCTTCTCTTACAAATTGGATTTATCTCCTCTCCACATATGGATTGATCCTATTGGCCCACAGGAACCTTAATTGGACCATAATCCAAAAATTTCTGAAAATCTAGACCCTTAGGCTAAGGTCCTTTATACCCATTTCTAATTAATTCCAATTGTACATTGGAAAGTTCTTTTTGAATTTCTGTTTCAGGGAAATTCATTTTAATAATATGAGAAATTTTTCTATCTAAAAATATTCAAAATTTAAAAATTCTCTCTCTAGAATATTTTCTCTCTCTAGGTTAAAATAGTTAGAAATAAGATCTTTTATATTTCTGAAGAGGGGATTGATTACAAGGGAAGATGCTAGTAAATATTAGCATTATTTCAGCATAGTTCTAGAATAGTAAAATTCTCCTCCTTTTTTTTCAAAGGACTCATGTTCTATTTATAGGAGAGGGAGGCTCTTAACCAAGGCTAATTGATTTCTAGAATTTTCCAGATTCAAAACTATACCGAAATAATGCTAATATTTACTATTCTCTAAAATTCTCTCCAATTTGTAAGAAATTGGAGCTTCCCTCTTTCTTCAATCCCCATTGGTGGCTCCATCAACATACTAAACCAATTGATTGGTTGGGGGCCTCTTCCGTGAACAAAGAATCAAGCAATTTGTAAAGTAAGTGGTGAATTTTGATCTTTTCTATAATTTCTCAATGTTTCTCTCTTCTCAACCCCTCTCAAGCTTGAGAAGCTTAATTGGAATGGTTTTTGAATGCTATTGAAGTTAATTGATGAATGGTAGTAAAAAATTACATAAATTGATGAATGCTATTGAAGTTAATTGATGAATGATAATGCTATAGAAGTAACTAATGAATGTTAGTAAAGAATTACATAAATTTCCATTTATGCTTAATTCTAATGGTTTTTATGTAATATCTCTCTCTCACTCAAGAAATGGTCATACTCATGACCTATTCTCAATCCAAATGAAGCTTTTCATAAAGCTTTTCCTTAATCCAAGATTAATCTATGCTTAAGACTAAATTAATGGCTTTCTCTATGCTTTTAGTTTATGCATTTCATGAATGTTGATGATTCAATCCATTATGGGTTAATGATCCAATTAGGGATCATTCTAATCATTCTCTTAATGATAAGCTTTATCTTTTAAGATAATTGAGATTTATCAGTCATAGCAGCGGAGCTATGGTAAAATTTTTATAAAAATTACACATAAAATAATATCATTCAAAGCATGAAAAGAGGACTTCCTACCATATTCTAGGAATTATCATCCTAGATTAATTAAAATAATTTTATTGTAATTATGGAGATGTGGATGTATGCATGTAGATGTAGATGTATAGATGTGAATGGGAATGTAGATGTAGATGTATAGATGTGGATGTGAATGTGGAGGTGGATGTATACATGTAGGTGTAGATGTATGGATGTGAATGTGAATGTGGATGTGGATGTGGATGTGAATGTGAATGTGGATGTGGATGTATGCATGGAGATGTGGATGTATGCATGTAGATGTAGATATATGGATGTGGATGTGAATGTGGAGATGGATGTATGCATGTAGATGTAGATGTATGGATGTGAATGGGAATGTAGATGTAGATGTATAGATGTGGATGTGAATGTGGAGGTGGATGTATGCATGTAGATGTAGATGTATGGATGTGAATGTGAATGTGGATGTATGCATGGAGATGTAGATGTATGCATGTAGATGTAGATGTATAGATGTGGATGTGAATGTGGAGGTGGATGTATGCATGTAGATGTAGATGTATGGATGTGAATGGGAATGTAGATGTAGATGTATAGATGTGGATGTGAATGTGGAGGTGGATGTATGCATGTAGATGTAGATGTATAGATGTGGATGTGAATGTGGAGGTGGATGTATGCATGTAGATGTAGATGTATGGATGTGAATGTGAATGTGGATGTGGATGTATGCATGGAGATGTGGATGTATGCATGTAGATGTAGATGTATAGATGTGGATGTGAATGTGGAGGTGGATGTATGCATGTAGATGTAGATGTATGGATGTGAATGGGAATGTAGATGTAGATGTATAGATGTGGATGTGAATGTAAAGGTGGATGTATGCATGTAGATGTAGATGTATATATGTGGATGTGAATGTGGAGGTGGATGTATGCATGTAGATGTAGATGTATGGATGTGAATGTGAATGTGGATGTGGATGTATGCATGGAGATGTGGATGTATGCATGTAGATGTAGATGTATAGATGTGGATGTGAATGTGGAGGTGGATGTATGCATGTAGATGTAGATGTATGGATGTGAATGAGAATGTAGATGTAAATGTATAGATGTGGATGTGAATGTGGAGGTGGATGTATGCATGTAGATGTAGATGTATGGATGTGAATGTGAATGTGAATGTGGATGTGGATGTATGCATGGAGATGTAGATGTATGCATGTAGATGTAGATGTATGAATGTGGATGTGGATGTAGATGTGGATGTATGCATGGAGATGTAGATGTATGAATGTGGATGTGGATGTATGCATGTAGATGTGAATGTACGCATATAGATGTGGATGTATGGATGTGAATGTGCATGTAGATGTGGATATATGGATGAGGATGCATAAATGTGCATGTAGATGTGGATGTGAAAATAGATGCATGGATGTAGATGTGGATGTATGGATGTGAATGTGGATGTGGATGTGGATATATGTATGGATGTGAATATATGATATGTGATGTGAAGGAATCTGAAGTGATGAGATGGAAAATGATGTGATGAGATGAGTACACATATAAATGGAATGTGGAATAAGTAATGTGGATTGATGAGGGATAATGTGGAAAAACGAAGTTCGATATAGAAACTGTATTTTGTGACTGTTTGTAAATGACTGTTTTATGTCAAGAATGCTGGGAAAGCATTTTGACCGTCTTATGGATTAAGGTCATGGAGACCTATCTGATAAAGTTGCAACTGCTGAGACGGAGAGTCAATGGAGGTTGTCTCGCGTAGCAAGGTCGACCGAGGTCTTGACCATCGATTTAAATGGTGAGCTTCCGGTACGGTGGATGAGGGACCAAGGAAGCGGCCTATGAGTGAAGCGCTAGGTCACCTACGAAGGATCCTAGAGGGTGCTGACCATATGGTGCTCAGGCTCTGGGTCGCCGAAGATACCCACACGTGCGTCGTGGAAGATATTGGAACAAGGAGTAAGAGTTGTTTTTCTGAAACCGGGCATGGATCTGGTTGATTGACCTTGCTGGTCCTCAACGGATGAGTCCATGGCTCTTTTATATGGATCTGTGGGTTGATCTTGCTGATCTTCCACGGAGATTCCATTCTGTTATATGAATATATTGCTGGTTACTATGAGCTAGGAACTATGGAAAAGGCCCCTGAGTGAACAGGTGGTGAGCGTTCTGGTTGCCAAAGATGCCATAAGTATATCGATGAATGAATGACTGGAAATAAGGATTCAACCAAAGACTTTGAGGATTGTCATGAGTGACATAATGGTTTCATTAAAGGATTGTTTTTAAGTTAGTTGATGCTGAGAAAAAAGGCAATTTCATATTGGGTGTGTAAGTGGTGTGACTAGTTTAAGTTTGCATGAACTTCTGGCTAGGGGGCTTGGAAACTCTTTTCCCTGGCACCCGGGACAAAAAAATCAAATTCTAAATTGGATCCCATCACTACAGTGGTTGGGAGGTTGGCTAACCCATGGGACTGGATGGGGTTAGGCTGGACTGATGGATCTGTAAATCGAGACTCAATTTCTGTTTATGATAGATAAAGTAAATCCCGGATAGTAATTGTTCTATGGATAGGAATCAACGGCTGTGCCTCTTAATGGGAAAAAAAGCGTTGATCCCAATGATCCAAGTGCAAGTTTCTTCCTTGATCTGACCGAGTATCTTTATAGGTGCAGTCGGCAGATCAGCTTGATCAGTAATGGTCTTGACTACGTTAGAGTAAAGAGTTATCCTGGTGGAATCGCCCGTGCTTTCCGGGTGAGGGAAGTTTTTCCGGGTTCGATTTTGGAAAAACCGACGGATTAGTCTCTTGTCCGGATATCCGTGGGCGAGGCCCCGAGTGTGGGACCCTGCCCCGTGCAAGAAATGCTACTTCCGCTGCTAGCACCCCGAATCTGTTGTGCGGTGGGGACAGGGATCTCATGGCCGCGCAACGGATTCGGGATGCTAGCAGCGGAAGTAAAAATCATGTGCGGGGCAGGGGTCCCACACTCAGGGCCTCGCCCACGGATATCCAAACAAGAGACTAATCCGTCGGTTTTTCCAAAACCAAACCCGGAAAAACTTCCTTCACGCGGAAAGCACGGGCGATTCCACCAGGATAACTCTTTACTCTAACGTAGTCAAGACCCTTACTGATCAAGCTGATCTGACTGCACCTATAAAGATACTCGGTCAGATCAAGGAAGAAACTTGCACTTGGATCATTGGGATCAACGCTTTTTTCCCCATCAAGAGGCACAGCCGTTGATTCCTATCCATAGAACAAGTACTATCCGCGATTTACTTTATCTATCGTAATAACAGAAATTGAGTCTCGATTTACGGATCCATCAGTCCAGCCTAACCCCATCCAGTCCCATGGGTTAGCCAACCACCCAACCACTGTAGTGATGGGATCCAATTAGGAATTTGGTTAGGTTTTATCCCGGGTACCAAGGAAAAGAGTTCCCAAGCCCCCTAGCCGGAAGTTCATGCAAACATAAAACTAGTCACACCACTTACACACCCAATATGAAATTGCCTTTTTCTCAGCATCAGTTAACTTTAAAACAATCCTTTAATGAATTCATTATGTCACTGATGACAATCCTCAAAATCTCTAGTTGAATCCATATTTCCAATCATTCATTCATTGGTGTACTTATGGCATCATTGGCAACCAGAATGCTCACCACCTGTTCTTTTCAATAGTTCATAGCTCATAGTACCCGGTAATATTTTCACATATAAAAATCAAGATGGAATCCTCGTTGAAGATCAGCAAGATCAATCAACAGATCCATATAAGAGAGCCATGGACTCATCTGTTGAGGACCAGCAAGGTCAATCAACCAGATCCATGCCCGGTTTCAGAAAACAACTCTTACTCCTTGTTCCAATATCTTCCACGACGCACGTGTGGGTATCTTCGGTGACCCAGAGCCCGAGCACCGTATGGTCAGCACCCTCTCGGATCCTTCACAGGTGACCTAGCGCTTCACTCATAGACCGCTTCCTTGGTCCCTCATCTACCGTACCGGAAGCTCACCATTTAAATCGAACCGAGGAGGCTGGTCAAGACCTCGGTCGACCTTGCTACGCGAGACGTCCTCCATTGACTCTCCGTCAGCAGTTGCAACTTTATCAGATTGGTCTCCATGACCTTAATCCACAAGACGGTCAAAATGCTTCACCAGCATTCTTGACATAAAACAATCATTTACAAATAGGTCACAAAATACAGTTTCTATATCGAACTCTCATCTTTCCACATTATCCCTCCTCATTCCACATTACTTATTCCACATTCCATTCAATGTGTATTCATTTTCATCCATTTACTCATATCGACGACACATTATTTTCCATACACATTCACGTTCATTATTCTACATACACATCCATGCATACCTCCATTTTCACATCCTCATTCATACATCCACATCCACATACATAACCATCCATCCACATCTCCATGCATACATCCACATCCATAATCACACTCACATCCATACATCTACATCTATATGCGTACATCCACATCTCCATGCATACATCAACATCTCCATGCATATATCCACATACATAATCACATTCACATCCATACATCTACATCTACCTACATATATCCACATCTCCATGCATACATCAACATCTCCATGCATACATCCACATCCACATTCTCATTCACATCTATACATCTACATCTACATGAATACATCCGTTTTCACATTCATACATCCACACTCCCATTTCCACATCCACACATCCACATACATACATCCATTTCCACATCCCCATTCATATAGCCACATATGCCTTCACATCTATTCTTTACATCACATCCATTCTAGCCCTATCACAACCCATATACATCTTATCCCATCACATACACTTCTTATCTCATCCCATACACATCTTATCATATCTTAACTCATCTTATCACATCCTAACTCATCTCATATGCATCTTATCACATCTTATCACATCTCATACACCTCTTATCACATCCTATCACATCTCATACACATCTTATCACATCTTAACTCATCTTATCACATCCTAACTCACCTCATATGCATCTTATCACATCTTATCACATCTCATACACCTCTTATCACATCCTATCACATCTCATACACATCTTATCACATCCTATCACATCTCATATGCCTCTTATCACATCCTATCACTTCCCATATCTATTTATAGAATACAAGAGACTTCTTATATTTGATATAAGATTTCTCTACACATTTATTTATGCATGAATTCCATTTAAGGAGACTAACACTTTCGAAATAAAAATCAATCTTTTATGCATCTTCCTATGCATAAATTCATTTTAAATGAAGATGACACTTTTGAATTAAAATTCAATCTTTTATGCATCTTCCTATGCATAAACTCAATTTAGATGAGAATTGACACTTTTGAATTAAAAATCCATCTTTTATGCATCGTCCTATGCATAAATTAAATTTGGATGAGAATAACACTTTTGAATTAAAAATCCATTCTTTTATGCATCTTCCTATGCATAAATTCAATTTAGATGAGAATGACACTTTTGAATTAAAAATCAATCTTTTATGCATCTTCTTATGCATAAATTCAATTTGGTAGGAATTACACTTTTAGAATAAAAGAATTTCTCTTATGCATCTAAGTTATGCATAAAATCCATTTATGAATGGAAATCACACTTTTAGTATAAAATAATCAACTTTTATGCATACCTCTATGCATGAAATCCAATATGATAAAAGTAACACTTTTACAATAAAATAATCAACTTTTATGCATACCTCTATACATGAAATTCAAATATGATAAAGGTAACACTTTTATAATAAAATAATCAACTTTTATGCATACCTCTATGCATGAAATCCAAATATGATAAAAGTAACACTTTTATAATAAAATAATCAACTTTTATGCATACCTCTATGCATTTAATCCAAATATGATAAAAGTAACACTTTTATAATAAAATAATCAACTTTTATGCATACCTCTATGCATGAAATCCAAATATGATAAAAGTAACACTTTTATAATAAAATAATCAACTTTTATGCATACCTCTATGCATGAAATCCAAATATGATAAAAGTAACACTTTTATAATAAAATAATCAACTTTTATGCATACCTCTATGCATGAAATCCAAATATGATAAAAGTAACACTTTTATAATAAAATGATCATCAACTATGCATAACATAAAAATCAATTTCTCCATGATTACAATAAAATTCTTTCAATTAATCTAGGATGATAATTCCTAGAATATGGTAGGAAGTCCTCTTTTCATGCTTTGAATGAAATAATTTTATGTGTAATTTTTGTAAAAATTTTGCCATAGCTCCGCTGCTATGACTGATAAATCTCAAATTTTTTTTTAAAAAAAGATAAAGCTTATCATTAAAGGAATGATTAGAATGATCTCTAATTGGATCATTAACCCATTGGAATGAATCACCAATATTCATAAAATACATAAACTAAGAGCATAGAAAAAAGCCATTAATTTGGCCTCAAGCATAGATTAATCTTGGATTAAGAAAAAGCTTTATGAAAAGCTTCATTTGGATTGAGAATGGGCCAAGAGTATGACCATTTCTTGAGTGAGAGAGAGAAATTACATAAAAACCATTAGATAGTAAGCATAAATGAAAATTTATGTAATTCTTTACTATCATTCATCTTAACTTTAATAGCATTCATCAATTTATGTAATTCTTTACTACCATTCATCAATTAACTTCAATAGCATTCAAAAACCATTCCAATTAAGCTTCTCAAGCTTGAGAGGGGTTGAGAAGAGAGAAACATTGAGAATTTATAGAAAAGATCAAAATTCACCATTTACCTTACAAATTGCTTGATTCTTTGTTCACGGTAGAGGCCCCCAACCAATCAATTGGTTTAGTATGTTGATGGAGCCACCAATGGGGATTGAAGAAAGAGTGAAGCTCCAATTTCTCTAATTTGGAGAGAATTTTAGAGAATAGTAAAAATTAGCATTATTTCAGCATAATTCTAATATAGTAAAATTCTCCTATTTTTTTTCAAAGGATTCATGTTCTATTTATAGGAGAGGGAAGCTCTAACCAAAGCTAACTGATTTTTAGAATTTTCTAGATTTCAGTTTGGTTGAATTTGGACTAGATTTGGACCTAGTTTGGCTACTTTTTGATTCGGTTTGGTTTCATTTTGATTTGGTTTGGTTCAAGAGAGAGGAGAGATAAAAAAATATCACATTATTTTTTAGTTTAAAACTCCTTCAAGCATATGAAGTGTGCACCTCATTAAAGGGACTCCCCTTCCTTACATATGTGTCAAAATGGAATCATTATACCCAAAATATCTCATATTTTTTATATTACTCATAGTTTCTTACTAATAAACCTTGTACATAGTCAACTCTTCATCTTATGTGAGCATTTACTCATTTTTGGGTATCTTCTTTTACAAATTGGGGATTTATCTCCTCTCCACATATGGATTGATCCTATTGGCCCACAGGAACCTTAATTGGACCATAATCTAAAAATTTCAGAAAATCTAGACCCTTAGGCTAAGGTCCTTTATACCCATTTCCAATTAGTTCCAATTGCACATTGGAAAGTTCTTTTTGAATTTCCATTTCAATGGAATTCATTTTAATAATATGACAAATTTTTCAGTGCTTCATAACACACCTCAACCAGGCCAAGAAGTGGCCCAAAGATGAATTCTCAAGGAACCTGAGATGCCCTTAACACCCATGGTTCTCCCACCTCAAGCCCCACTGCCAAGGGTTGCACCAGTTTGTCACCTAACCTTGAGAGAACTCTTTGAAGAAGGGAAAGAGGGAAAATTTTGTGAAGTTCTTGCTTATGAAACCCTAGAGCCAACAAGCCCTAGAGTCACTATATTATGGAGGGATACCAAATGTACTTGGTGTACTTAGCAGCCCCAATGCCACGGGCCAGAGACATGAATATGATGGTTGAATGACAACCTATACAAAGCTATGATTGCGTGGAACCTCACCGATTGGCTGAGTGTCCCAACAAGAAGGGGATGGTGACGAGTACCTCTGTAGGTGCTTCTGCCTTGACTCCATTATGTGTAGGGCTGTGGTATTGACCACATGTATAAGGATTGTCCGCTAAGACCTAGAACAACAAGAAAGGCTTGCAAAGCTAGTCCACGCACCAGCCTCCTTAACTTGCTGAGTGTTAGAGACGACTTTATTCGAGCGGTCCCACTTAACTCTATAACAAGATTGAAAAACAGGTAGAGAGCCACAGCTCACATTGCATCAGAGGCATCAACCTCACGAGACCAGGGCCAAGCAAGTGCCCTTGAACAAGCGCGAGTGACAAGAAAGAAAACCACAAAGATTGGCAAGGGTGAGAGCCGAGTGGTTACCAAAAGTGGTTCAGAAGACAGCATGCCAACTTATGTGTTAACTTCTTCATCTGAAGAGGAATATTTACTACACTCCGCCACTTGAGCCAGAGAACCCATTGACATGCACCAACTACCAAAAAATCTCACTGAATATCCTAACCTCATAGACGGAAAGTAGAGACTCTTGGCAACCTAAGAGTTGGTCTGGGATTGCCAAGCACAAATGGAAGATAAGCCTCCTACCACCTACCTTGAGCCATGCCCATCTGTAAGATTCCTCCCCAGCCTCTCAAGATATCCAGCATCTTCCCCTGTAATCAATCCCTTCTTCAGAAATATAAAAGATCTTATTTCTAGCTATTTTAACCTAGAGAGAGAAAATATTCTAGAGAGAGAATATTCAGATTTTGAATATGCATGATTAATGAGTATTAAAAAAAATTTATGTAGAACAATATGCCATGATGGTTTCTTGAAGCGTGCCCTCATTGATTTGATCGAACTCCACATAGTGGATAGCTCTGCGCCGCCTCATTAATGAAAGGATTCCATTGCATGGGCCCTTTGTACAGTCGAAGGTGATAGTTGTTCACCAGCTTTTGGAACTCCTCCCCTATGAGCGTGCTGGGTAGGAAGGTTTCATCATAGAACTTTTCTACTATCCAAAATGGTCCACTCCATCGGAGCTTCAATTTCCCTCTATGCAAACCCATCCGCCGTGATTGGAACAAGAGGACTACACAGCCAAAACAAAGAATGTCTATCCACCCACTTCTTCCTCCTCTTCTGGATCACTGTGGTAATGAAGAAACTAGTGGGTGTGTCCTCATCCAACTACACGAGTTGATCTAGTCGTCTGAAGGGATTCCAGCTTCAGACTCATTTTTTTTGCTATGGTGATCCAAAGACTGGGTACCAAGAACTCCATTGGCACCATTCCTTCAGTGCGATATACTAGTTTGAATGGAGTCATCTCTGTAGAGACCTTATACAAAGTTCAGAATGCCCACAATGCGGAATACAGTTTTTCATCCCAATCTATGCAATTTTCATTCACCAGCTTCTTCCAACCGATCTTGGAGGATTTTGTTTGTGAACTTTGCTTGAACATTGGCTTGAAAATAATAGACTATGGACTTCCTATGGATGATCAAGTGTTGGGTGACCAATTGGTCGATGACATCATTCACAAAATGTTTCCCTTGATCACTAACCTACTCAATCAGACATCCCAACCTCCTGATGATCATCTCATACAAGAACTTGGTGGTGGTCTTGGTTGTATTGTCCTTATACGAGCTCTTGCTTACACCCACTTGGTCACCATAGTTAGTGGCCACTAGAATGTACGGGTTACTGGTGGTAAAGTGGGCTGGTAGCTTGATTGGAGCCACAAAATCGAGTCCCCATTTCTGGAATGGCTCCAGCGGAAGGATAAAATTGTGAGGCAATACCGTCAGCCACTAAAGACCGGCTTAGAGTACCTTCCTCCCAGTCACCTCCCCTCCAAAGTGGCTGCCCCTCTAATCCCCTCTAATGGGCTTCCGAGAGGACAACCTCTTGCTCATGAGGTGGAACACACCGACGGAGAATCTTGTCAATGCCCCTCTTGTATAGCTATTTTGAAAAGATGTAGGGGGGAAGAGAGCTTGAGCTCTTGCAAGCACACACACACTAACCGTAAACCCTAATAGAGAACACACAAGGTGAGAGGCTCAAAATCTTCTTCTTCTTCACTCAACACTCAACACACCATATACAAAGATAAGAGTACACATAATATGAAAGGTACTCAACCAATATATACAAGGGTTCTCTATAGTGTGAACCCAACTAAATGAGCTGGCGCTATAACTATGCCAGTAGAATGGCTGTCACACAGCTTGTCATCCCATTGGCCGCATATCACCCATGATCTCACCAGCCATGCCAGCGGTATAAGTGTGGGGCCTTTCCCCTAGGCGGGTCATAGTGTCCACCGCCTCACTAGATGAGCTCGATATCTCAACACTCCCCCTCGAGCTCAACTCCATCTCATGTACTCCAAGCGAAGCCCTGAATTTGCGGAGCTTCTCTGTACCCAATGCTTTGGTGAAGATGTCAGCTACCTGATCCTGTGTGCTGACATATACAAGGTCAAGGTCTCCTGCCAAGACCTTCTCTGTGACGAAATGGTAGTGGACCTCTATATGCTTCGTACGAGCATGAAAAATTGGGTTCCTGGCCACCTATATACTGCTAATGTTGTCACAGAAAATGACAACTTGTCTATCCACTAATAGACCCAAATCTACAAGTAGCTTTCTCAACCAAGCTACCTCACATGCTGCCATAGCAGCTCCTCTGTACTGGATAGAGCAACCGTAGGCTGCTTCTTGCTGCTCCAAGTCACAACAGCACTCCCCAAAGAAAACATGAAGCCACTAGTAGATCTTCTATCTGAGATACTACCAGCCTAATCAGCATCTGTGTACCCATTTACACATATCTCTATCCCAGTCTCATAGAATAGTCCACAATGCAAAGTAGACCTCACGTACCTCAGTATGTGTCTCAATGCATCCAAATGCGGTTTCTGTGGAACCTGCATAAACTGACTCACCAACCCAATATCATAGCTCAAATCTGGTCTGGTGATCGTCATGTAGATCAAACTTCCTACTATGCGACTATACATAGTAGGATCCTCCAAAATCTCTCCTGAATCTGCACTCAACTTGCCATTCTGATCCAATGGCACGGAAATAGGCTTGCAGCCTGTCATACCATACTTGGACAACATGTCCAACCCATACTGTCTCTACAGTAATCCAATACCATGTGGTGACCTAATCACCTCAATGCCCAAGAAATATCTGAGCTCCCCCAGATCCTTCATCTCGAACTTCTATCTAAGCAAGATCTTTATATCAAAGATCTCTGCATCATGGTCCCCCGTAATGATCAAGTCATCTACATAGATGACAACAAGCACAACCCATCTATCACCATGTCTCACATACAGCGAGAAATTTGCATTGGCTACATGAAAGCCAATAGTGACAAGATATTCAGAAATCTTGTCAGACCATGCTCTTGGTGCTTGTTTTAAGCCATACAAGGCTTTCTTCAACCTGCAAACATGCTCGGGGTGACTCACATCCTCATAACCAGGTGGCCGCAACATATATACCTCTTCTTGCAAATCCCATGCAAGAATGCATTCTTTACCTCCATCTGATGTAAAGACCATTGCTTTGACGCAGCCACTGCTATCACAACTCTCACTGTTGCCATCTTGGCAACAGTGCAACTGGGCTGAAAGTTTCCTCATAATCAATGCCATATGTCTGCGCATATCCTTTGGCTACCAACCTAGCGTTATACCTGTTTATGCTTCCATCACTGTTATGTTTTACTTTGTACACCCACTTGCATCCAATGACTTTCTTGCCTTCAGGCAATTGCACTAAATCCCAAGTCTCATTTCCATATAGTGCATCCATCTCCTCATCCATAGCTTTCTCCCAACACCCTCATCAATGCATGTGGGCTCTACAACCTGCATAACCTTTGCCATATATGCATAATGATGTGCCACATAACCATCATAGGTAAACCTCTGCATAGGATTTTTCACTCTCCCAGATCTTCGCAGTTTTTCATTCACTCATGACTTCCATAGCCTTCTTTACACCAGGTGTTCTCATAGCTGGGATCCCAAGCTCCTCATCAAGGCTCATCTCTGAGCCACTAGACTCTCCATCAACATGAGAATGCCCTGCAGAAATGTCAGGCATACCAAGGGGCTCAACCACTTTCTCTTTTCCTTTACGTGATGTACTAATCACATTTGCAGGACTGGTATTATGATGCAGCCTGCCACTCCATGGTCTATCAACAGACCCACTAGATGAGGACTCTCCTGGTCCACTCAAAGACTGTGATTGCTGACCTGCATTTTGTGTAGCCACACTTCCACTCACATCAGCCCCAATAGCTTCTTTTCCAGCAGCATATCAGCTGCTCATCTCATCAAAGACAACATCCCTGCTTACCCTCAACTCACGTGTAGCAGGGTTATAACACCTGTATCCCTTTTTCTCAAGGGAATATCCAATAAACACACATTTTTCAGCTTTTGGATCCAGCTTAGTTCTCAGCTCATCTGGCACATGCACATATGCAATGCATCCAAAGACTTTTAGATGAGACAAATCAGGTTTTCTGCCAACAATAAACCTCTCCTCTGGAGTTACATCATGTATGGCTGCAGTTGGAGTCCTGTTCATGATGTATACTGCTGTAGAAACAGCCTCAGCCCAATAGCTATGCGGAATATTCTTCTCTTCCATCAATGCTCGCCCAATCTCAGCAATGTGCCTGTTTTTTTGCTCAACAACTCTATTTTGCTGCGGAGTGTATCTGCATGTAAACTGTCTCCGAATACCATTCTTCTTCAAAAATTTAGAGAACTCATTGGAGAAGTACTCTCCCCCTCCATCTGACCTTAGGCACTTTACATATTTCCTTGTTTTCTTTTCAACCAAAACTCTGAAATTCAGAAAGTGAGTGAACACCTAACTCTTCTCCTTCATGAAATATACCCACACTTTCCTTGTGTGGTCATCAATGAATGTCACATAATACCTGCAGCCTCCCATAGACATGGTCTTCGTAGGACCCCATACATCTGAATGCACAACATCTAGTGCATTTCTGCTCACATATCTGTTATGTGGAAATACATGCTTTGTTTGCTTTCCAAATTGGCATGCTTTACATATTCTCTGCATACCTTCCACTTTAAACTTTGGCAGCCCTGTCACAATTCCTTTAGTCTGCATAGACTTCATTCTCTGCACATTCACATGTCCAATTCTTTTATGCCAAATGTCTGTGTCTGCAACAATTCCTGAACCATTTGCAAACATCGCAGCACTCATTTCAGGCATGTCTACATTCAACGTAAACATTCTGCCCACTATGTTGCCTTTTGCAACCAACCTACACTTGTCTTTAAAGTCTTCAACATAACAACCATCAGGGTTAAACTGAACCTGCAAAGCCTACTCAATCATCTGGCCAACTGAAACCAGATTCTTTGTTATGTTTGGAACGTGAAGTACATCTGCAAGGTACTTCACTTTGCCATCCTGCATAGACAATGGCACATCTCCAACATGGGCAATTGGATGAGCAGTGTCATCCCCTATTTCCACAAAACCTAGTCTTTCAAGGTTTTTCATCTCCTTGAACCACTCCCCATGACTTGTCATGTGGTTTGAAGCACCTGAATCCACATACCATACATCATCTTTTTGTGCTGCTTCAACATTTTTAGACATTTCATTCACGACATGCTGCATAACAAACAACCTTTCGTTATCTTCATTGTTTCTGCTTGAGGATGCATAGTTGTTCTGCTACACTTTCCCATTTTGCATGTCAGCTTGCTTCTTATAACATTCTGCCTGCACATGTCCAGGCTTACCACAATAAAAGCATTCACATGCATCATTATATTTCCTTTGCCAATTTTCACATCCTGTTTGACTCCCCCTACCTCTGAATTCGCCTCTTCCACCTATGTGTTATTGATGTTGTTGTTGTGTATTCTGGGACTGTTGTTGTTGTTGCTGCTGGCTATAATTCTGATTACCTGTTTGGCCACCTCCTTGACCGCGTCCACGGCCTCCTCTACCTTGTCCTCTTCCTGAACTTGTGTAGAAGGCCTGTTGCTCTGAATTGTTTTTGTTTTGTGAATACTGTTGGTCTTCACCCAAGCTCTTCTCTTCTATAATCAACATAGACACCAAATCTGTAAAGTTGGAAATGTTTTCCCGAGTCTGAATAGACGTCTTGAATGCCTTGTATTGTGGCCCGAGACCACGTAGACAGACTTCCACCTTATCATCATCATCTACTGACACACCAATAGATGCAAGGGATTCCACAATACCCTTTATCTTTAATGCATAGTCATTCACAGACATGCTCTTTTTCTCCACAGTATGAAGTTTATTCTTCAACTGTATCTTACGTGCCTTGGTATTTGTTTCATAGAGTTTAACCAAGGTGTCCCACGCCTCCTTGGGGGACTTGGCATCCTGAATGTTCCCAATCATGGTGTCCTGTATACTAATGGAGAGCCAATACATAACTTTCCTGGCTCCTTGGTTCCAGTCTTTAAACTCTTTCACATCTGCAGCAGTCGGATTTATGTCCGGTATCTCCAGTGCCTCTTCATGCTCACCTTCTATGTAGTCCCAATAGCCCTTTCCCATCAGGAAATTCGTCAACCTGAACCTCCAAGCATGGAAGTTGTTCTTATCAAGCTTCTCAGTCACAGTCTGGGTTATGCCATCATTTGACATCTTGCCAGACACACAATTTTACCAAAAACAGCACTCTGGTTTGTCCTACACAAACTGCTGTATTTTCTGCACAGCGGTACTGTAGTACTCTCAAATGTCACAACTAGTGACTTCAATATGCATACATACACCTGATGGCAAGTGTTGACCTCTTTGCAGCACACACTGTGTCTGCACAGCCAGTTTGTCTTCCTGCAGTTCTTAAAACATAGCTCTGCAGAGAAACGATGACTTACCCGTAGTGCTCGAAATCACCTGCTTTCTGAAAAATGGAGGTCCAGACGCGCCCGAAACGCGTATTCGGCCCGAAAAACTTTGTTCGATAGGACTCTATAGTTGCCCTATAGCTTTACTCCCGCGAAGAAAGCTCCTCAATCCGAGATCATTTGTCCGTGCCTCCCGTAGAGCTCCCGACAAGGGTGTAGTCACCAACACAAATAGGGAAGAGTAGTTGAAGCTCTTACCCTTGTACCGCTTCCTGTGGTTCTCTTCCTTGCAGCTCAGCCCTTAGCACAAACCATGCTCTGATACCATGAAAAGATGCAGGGGGGAAGAGAGCTTGAGCTCTTGCAAGCACACACACACTCACAAAACCCTAATAGAGAACACACAAGGTGAGAGGCTGAAAATCTTCTTCTTCTATACTCAACACTCAACACACCATATACAAAGATAAGAGTACACATAATATGAAAGGTACTCAACCAATACATACAAGGGTTCTCTATAGTGTGAACCCAACTAAATGAGCTGGCGCTATAACTATGCCAGTCTCTAGAATGGCTGTCACCACACAGCCTGTCATCCCACTAGTCGCATATCACCCATGATCTCACCAACCATGCCAATGGTATAAGTGTGGGGCTATCCCCCAGGCGGGTCATCAGTGTCCACCGCCTCACTAGATGAGCTCGATATCTCAACATATTTGGCTATCACTTGGAAATTTCAGCTTCGGATAGCCAACCACTTTCTTTGGTCCCCGAGAAAGGTTTTCCTCCATCAAACCTACTGCCACAAATTGCAAGATTTCATCATACCACATCTGAAAGATCCCTGTCCCCACTATGCATCGAACTCGAGGGTGCTAGAAGAGGAAGTAGCACTTCTGGCATAGGGCAGAGTCTCCCACTCGAGGCCTCACCCACCCACGAATATCAGGATAAGAGACTAATCCCTCGGTTTTTCCAAAACCAAACCCAAAAAAACTTCCCTCGCCCAAAAAACACGATCGATTCCACCAGGAAAATCATCTAACGCGCGAGAATTAATCTAACGAGTCAAGGTCTTAACTAACCAAACTAATTCGACCGAACCCGTAAGTCACATGATCAGATAAAGGAAGAGACTTGCACTTGGATCATAGAGACCAACGATTTTTTCCTCATCAAGAGGCACAACCGTTGATTCTTTTCCATAGAACAAGGATTATCCATGATTTACTTCAACTATCGTAACTTAGCAGAATTTAGTCTTATTTTAGGGATCCATCAGTCCAGACTAACCCCATCCAATCCCATGGGTTAGCCAACCGCCCAACCACTACATTGATAGGATCCATTTAAAAATTGGATTATGTTTTGCCCTGGGTACCAAGGAAAAGAGTTCCCAGGTCCCCTAGCCGGTGCTTCAAGCAAAATTCAAGATAGTCACACCACTTACACACCTAATATGAAATTGCCTTTTTCATAGATTCAGCTATCTTGAAAACAATCTTTTAATGAAACCGTAGTATCACTCATCATAATACCTAGCTTGAATTCCAATTTTCAATCATTCCTTCATCGGTGTACCTATGGCTTCATTGGCCAACAAGAACGCTCACGACCTGCTTACTCCTCAAGGGCCTTTTCAATAGTTCCTAGCTCAAAGTACTCGGAATTATAATCATATAAGAAAATCCAGATGGACTCTCCATTGAAGATCAGCAAAATCAACCAACAGATCCATATAAAAGAGCCATGGACTCATCCATTGAAGACCCAAAATGCCAATCAACTAGATCCATGCCCGTGTTCAGAAAAAAACTCCAACTCATTGTTCCATTTTCTTCCTCGACCCACACGTGGGTATCTTTGACAACCCAAAGCCCGAGCACCGTATGGTTAGCACCCTTTAGGCTCCTTCGTAGTAGGTCACCTATCGCTTCACTCATAGGTGGCTTCCTTGGTCCCTCATCCACCATACCATAAGCTCACCATTTTAATCGGGTCAACCGACCTTGCTACGTGAGACGTCCTCTATTGACCCTCCGTGAGTTGTTGCAACTTTCACTTAGGTCGTCTTATGACCATAATCGACAAGATAGTCAAAATGCTTCCCAACATTCTTGACATAAAATAGTCTTTTAAAAACAGGTTTCATAAATACAGTTTCTACCGAACTCTCATCTTTCCACATCCTTCTACATCATTTCTCGTTATTCCACATTCTTCTACATTAATTCACATTGGTTATTCCACATCCATTCATATCTATTCCCATCGTCCTTCATCCATTCTCATCCATTCACATCATATTACATCTCATCACATCTATCCACATCACATCGCATTCATCCACATCACATCTCATCACATCCATTTACATCTATTCAGATCCTCATCACATCACGTCACATCCATCCACATCACATCTCATCCATTCACATTTATCCAGGTCCACATCACATCTCATCCATTCACATCACATCTATTCACATCTCTTCACATCACATTCACATCCATTTACATCCATCCAAATCTCATCACATCTATTCAGATCTATTTACATCCATCCACATCTCATCACATCACATTCACATCTATTTACATCCATCCACATCTCATCACATCCATTCACTTTTATCCAGGTTCACATCACATCTATTCACATCATATTTACATCCATTTACATCCATCCACATCTTATCACATCACATTCACATCTATTTACATTCATTCAGATCCACATCACATCTCATCACATCCATCCACATTTATCCGGATCCACATTACATCATATCCATTCACATCCATCATATCCATTCACATCCATCCACATCGATTCATATGTCATCACATCCACTCACATCTCATCACATCCATTCAGATTTATCGAGATCCACATCACATCTCATCACATCCATCCACATCACATCTCATCACATCAATTCATATCTATCCAGATCAAGGATTTAATATTCACGTGATCACAAGATTTTTTGTGATAATAACATATGTGAACAAGTTATTCACATGTTCTCATGTTACCGTTCACAAAATAACAGGTCACTTGCCATTTGGGAACCCCTTAAAAGCTTGGCTACACATGGGAATAAGCTATTCACAAAATAACAGGTCACTTGCCATTTGGGAACCCCTTAAAAGCTTGGCTACACATGGGAATAAGCTATTCACATGTTCTCATGTTACCATCTTCACATAATAGCAGGTCAGTGGCAACCTAAGAAGATTTTTTATTCCCGACAAAGAGAATTTTTTTAGGCCCTTGTGAAAGCTTTGTGAATATAACATGTGATCACAAGATTTTTTGTGTTATTAACATATGTTATTAACATGTTCACATGTTATCGTTTACATCAGTGAAATCTTTGATCCAGATCCACAACACATTCATTCACATCCCATCACATATCATCACATCACATTCACATCCATCCACATCTCATCACATCCATTCACATCTCATCACATCCACTCACATCTCATGAGTATACGGTTACTCTACTTTCGATACTGATAGAACTTTTCTAAGTTTCTACCAATTGCTTGGCTTAGTTAAAGGTAACTTTTTCTCGATCCCATTAAATCGAAGTATCAAAGTGTTGTTGAAGGTTTAGAAATGAAAAATGAACTTTATCAAAAATTTATAGTAAAAACTCAGAAAGAGCATTTATGTATTGTGTTTTCATTCCTTAAGCTTCAGTAATGAGAAAACTAAATCTAAATTTTCGTTTACTTATTGGATCCTTGATCCTCCCAAGATTCCAGATTCTCTTTTTTCTCATTAAGAATTATCCAAGTTTTCTCAGAGAGAGAGAGAAGCTCCAAGCTCCCAAGAGAAGAAAATTAAGGGATAATAGAAAATATGCTTATTTTAAGATAATACTGGCATGGTATAGCTCCAAGATGAGAGTACAAAGGAATTAGGGTCTACTTCTAGGTGACGGAGGCCACTAACTAAGTCTAATTGGGTTCTATAATTTTTCAGCTTCAGTTTGACTCAGTTCGGACAAGATTTGGATCAGTTTGGCTCCCTTTTTGATCTAGTTTGCTCGAGGAGAGATAAAAATATCACATTTTTTTGAATTAAAAATCCCAAGCACACATGTGAAAAATGCGCCTACCTCAAGAGTCTCGCTCTCCTTACCAAGGTGTCAAAAATGCATCATTTCTCCAGAATATCTCATTTTTTTAGTAATATACCTTAGTTAACTAATTAACCTTGTATTTAGTCAACTCTTCATCTTATGTGAGCATTTACTCATTTTTGGGCTATTTTCTTTTATTCATTGTATTTATCTCATCCCAACACTTGGATTAATCCTATTGGCCCTTTGGAACCTTGATTGGAACCATAATCTTTTTTTTTGAAAATGTAAACCCTTAGGATAAGGTCCCTTATACCATTTTCAATTAATTCCTAATGCACATTGGAAAGTACATTTTGAAGTTTTGATTCAGGGGAATCCATTTTGATATTAAGAGAATTTTTGTATCCAAAGATATCTCAATTTTAAATTACCTCTCTCTAGATATTTTCTCTCTCTAGGCCAAAACAGGGTAAAACAAGATCTGTCTTCTATTTCAGAGAGGGGATGATTACAAGAATAGAAAGGGAGGTACTTACACCTTTACATCTCAAAGTTTGGAGGAATCTTACATCCTACCCTTTTAAAAAAATGCGAGATGTCCTCATCTCTCGTAACTGGAGGATAATCTCTTTCTTCTTCTTCTTCTTCAATCACTTCCAGCATTACTGCCTTGGAAGTGGACGGCCAATCTAGGAACATCTCTATTTGACTTGCCGTATTCTGAGACAGAGGTCTTGCATTACTTTGCATCAAAGCTGAGGGTTGGTTAGAGGGTCTACCTCTGGGATTTCCCTGATTTTGATGAAAAGGAACCTGATTACTCTCGAAGGAAGGAGATAGAGTCTCGAATTTTGGTCCCTGACTTCCCTACTCCAAAAACCTTGATCCAAAAGGAGTAGGGCAATCCATACTACAATGTTAAAATCCTTGACAATTATAGTATTTAACTTCTTTGTTCAAGGGTAGAACTTCTGAAGTTGAATTCCAGGGGATTGAGTTGCGGGAAAAGGACCTTTCTTCCATTCTGGAACTTCCCATATCCTGAGTTTGACCTTGTTGTCTCTTAGGCGGTGGAAAGTTGGAATCACCTTTCGGAGCTAGAAATCTTTTGAAAGATGATGGTGTTGGCTTCGGCAGGACCTTGACAACAAAGGCCTTGGTGAAATCCTTTGCCATACGTATGGCTTCAGCCATAGAAACTCGCTTGGCATTCTTCACCAGGGTATTCAAGGGTTCATTCATTCCCTGAATGAACCTAGCCATCAGCTGTTCTTTATCCAGTGGTGGCGAGTACTTGAGGAGGAGAGCGAATGCTTGGTGATACACTTCAATAGTTCTGCTCCCCTGGGTTAACTCTAAGAATTCGTTCATCTTGGTTTCCAAAAAGTCGGGAGGACAGAATCTCTTCCTTAGGTAAATCTTGAGATCATTCCATGTCTAGGTGTTCCGATCTAGATGGTTTGTCTCGCAGTGGTTTCTCCATGCCACTCTGACTGTTTCTACTATCTTTAGCCTTGCAGAAGCCATTTTACTATTCTCGTTGTACCCAGTGACATCGAAGTATTCTTCCATTGCTTCGATCCACTTTTCTATAGCCTCACCTAAGCTTTTTCCTTCACCCTTGAAAGGTCCAGGCTGCGATCTATGAAGAGTTTTATGAACATCCGGGTCGAGCTCTTCCTCATCGAGTTGGGGGTTAACATTCCCAGCACGACGACCTCGATCCATGATCCTATCAATACAAAAATTCTTGTTAAGTCCCTTTTTTTCAAATTAACCAAGATGCTCAAGTGAAAAGACCACTTTATTTATAATTCAAATCCGACTTTAGATCCAACTGATTATGGGGTTCTTTATAGTTTGGTCAACCCCCCACAGAATCCTGGGATAAAGATCCCTTCTACAAGAAGAATATACAGAACTCATTACCAGAGAATAATTCATTTATATTCTTATCATAATAATGGTCCATCAGACCGAAAATTCCATCTGAACATTCCCCACGGGAATTTGAGTTATGCAAGTTCTCAATTTGTCATTCCTTAATTAGATCCACTGGGTCAAAGGTCAAACAGTAACAATTTGTCAGTACAATCCACTAATCTCATAGTGATGTGCTGAAAGTCATAATCGTCTTCTAGTTACTAACATCATCACTGGGATTCCACCCATTATTCCTCATTGTGGCTTTATTCAACTTATTTTCTTTCAACCAGAATTCAAAGATCATCATCTTTCAATCAGAATCCAAACCAATTTATCAATTCCCAACCACAATTCTGAAATCATATCAACCAGCTTTTGAATTCATCATTTGGATAACATTTTTGCTTATAATTTCAAGGTCTTAGATTTACTTGTATATATTGCCAGTAAAGAGCTGCAGTTATACCCACAGTATATACGGGTAATCATAATCCTTGGAACTATAAGGTAAATACCATCATATCTAGGCCTCAAGCAAGTCAAGGATTCCTCACAATTGCGGTACTTCCATCTGAAGACCCAATTCCCAATTTATGAATCTTCATTTTGAATATCAACTTGTATGAATTTCATCACAATTATAATATTTTACTGGGTAACTCATACATTTTTGACATTTCTTGCTTCTTGGTTCATCAACTTTAGCCAATTCACTCTGATACCAGTTTTGAAAGATCCCTTTCCCCACCGTGCATCAAATTTGGGGGTGCTAGCAAGCGGAAGTAGCACTTCTGGCGCATGGCAAAGTCTCCCACTCGGGGCCTCGCCACAAATATCTAGACAAGAGACTAATCCGTCGGTTCTTCCAAAACCGAACCCAAAAAAACTTCCCTCGCCCCAGAAGACACGGGCGATTCCACTAGGAAAATCATCTAACGCGAGAATTAATCTAACGAGTCACGGTCTTAGCTAACCAAACTAATCCGACCCAACCCGTAAGTCACATGATCAGATCAAGGAAGAGACATACACTTGGATCATAGAGACCAATGCTTTTTTCCTCATTAAGAGGCACAACCATTGATTCTTTTCCATAGAACAAGGATTATCTGTGATTTACTTCAACTATCGTAACTTAACAGAATTTTAGTCTTATTTTAGGGATCCATCAGTCCAGTCCCATGGGTTAGTCAACCGCCCAACCCTTGTATTGATAGGATCCATTTAGAAATTTGGTTATGTTTTTCCCCAGGTACCAGGGAAAAGAGTTCCCAGGCCCCCTAGCCGGCGATTTAGGCAAAATTCAAGATAGTCACACCACTTACACACCCAATATGAAATTGCCTTTTTCATAGATTCAGCTGTCTTTAAAACAATCTTTTAAGGAAACCATAGTATCACTGATCATAATATCTAGCTTGAATTCCGATTTCCAATCATTCCTTCATCGGTGTACCTATAGCATCATTGGCCAATCAGAACACTCACCACCTACTCACTTAAGGGCCTTTTCAAAAATCAGAACGCTCACCACCTACTCACTCAAAAGTTCCTAGCTCATAGTACCCGGAATTATAATCACATAAGAAAATCCAGATGGACTCTCCATTGAAGATCAGCAAGATCAACCAACAGATCCATAAAAAAAAGCCATGGACTCATCCGTTGAAGACCACCAAGGCCAATCAACCAGATCCATGCCCGTGTTCAGAAAACAACTCCAACTCATTGTTCCATTTTCTTCCTCGATGCACGTGTGGGTATTTTTGGCGACCCAGAGCCCGTGCACTGTATGGTTAGCACCCTCTCATCTCCTTCGCAGGTCACCTAATTCTTCACTCATAGGCCGCTTCCTTTGTCCCTCATCCACCCTCTGGAAGCTCATCATTTTAATCAAACCGATGGCTGGTCAAGACCTCGGCCGACCTTGCTAACACGACACGTCTTGCATTGACTCTCCGTCAGCTGTTGCAACTTTCACTTAGGTCGTCTCATTACCATAATCGACAAGATAGTCAAAATGCTTCCAAGCATTCTTGACATAAAACAGTCTTTTAAAAACAGGTTTCATAAATACAATTTCTAACGAACTCTCATCTTTCCACATCCTTCTACATCATTTCTCGTTATTCCACCACTAATAGTCCATGGGCTCGTAGCGACGACAAAAGCGATGCAAAAGCGTCGCTTAAGCGACGCTACAATCCCCTACAGGCGTCGCTGTTGTACGTCACTTAAGCGACAAAATAGCGACTCCTATAGCGATGCATGTGCATCGCATAAGCGAAGTAATTTTAATAAATTACTTAACTTCACTTAAGCGACGGTTACGTCGCTTAAGCAATAACGCGCAACGGAAAAAAACGGACAAATATACAATTTATATACCGGTTGATTCATTTATATTAAACATAATGTTGTCTATATTTTTCTCATGATCTACCTACTGTTGTTCTCTTTGTCGCTTGCTTTCTTGCAATTGTGATTGCACTCTATGCGGTCGTTGTTTTTACGGAGATTGGTCAGACACCGGTGCATAAACGAACATGAATTCTTGTAAACAGTGCTGTCTAGCTCTCTTTTATTGTTAATTTTTGAAATTGAAACTTTACATTAAAAAAAAATTGGACTATATATACCTCTCACTCTTACTCTATCCCCGGCACACAATATAGTCGCATGGAACGGGGAACGAATTGGGGATAGGACCATCCCGGGGATGGGACAAAAAACGACAGTTAAAAAACTTTTTTAACTTTAACTATTTTCAAGCCTTATTTTATCTTTATAATACATATACATATACATATACATACACATATACAATGTGCATGCACATACATAGTACATACACACATAGTAGTGCATACATATGTTTAATGTTATGCATGCATTATATATGTATGTATGTAAGACATTATGTATGTATGTATGTATATCACATGTATATATGTATCTACATTGTATGAATCCATGCATGTGTGTATGTATATACATGCATGTATGTATGTATGTACATTGTATGTATGCATGCATGCATGCATGCATGTATGTATGTAAGCATTCCTAACGAACGGGAGCAGGGAAGGGGATAGGGCCATCCCGGGGATGGGACAAAGATCGACGGTTCAAAAAACTTTATTTAACTTCAACTATTTTCAAGCTTTACTTTATCTATATAATACATGTACATATACATATACATATATAATACATATACATATACATATATATATACATATACATATACATATACATATACATATACATACACATATACAATGTGCATGTACATATACATATACATAGTACATACACATATAATAGTACATACGTATGTTCTGCATACATAATGCATGCATGCATGCATTATATAGGTATATATATATGCACGGATGTATTTCATATGTAGTACATATGTCATATTATATATATATCTATATAATACATATACATATACATATAAATATACATATACATACACATATACAGTGTGCATGTACATACACACATAGTAGTACATACATATATACATGCATACATGCATTGTATATGTACTTACATAGTACATACACACATAGTAGTACATACATAGTACATACACACATAGTAGTACATACATATGTTATGCATACATAATGCATGCATGCATGCATTGTATATATATACATATATGTATGTATGTAAGACATTATGTATGTATGTATCTCATCCGGCATCTGCTCTCATCCGGTATCCCGTACTTTGTTATTTTCGTGCAGAATCTGACTGGTTTTCCATACGGCTTGCGAAAGGTTCCTCTCCTGCATTCTTCCGTACTGTATGTGGAAGGTTCCCGGCCGGATCTCCTCTATCCCGTTGTCAGGCATTTTTCTGTAAAGGTGTTTTGAGTCCGTGTACATATGGGATGCATGGTGTGCAATAAAACTTTGCCTTGAATGCCCTGGCAAGTGTACAGACTGAATGGCTTTGGAGTGAGTTAGTGAATGCATTTTTCTTTGGAGCAGCTACTGGAGACTTGAAGTTTTTATTTGTATGAGCTTTTTATTTGTCAAGAAGGTGTTTTGGATGGGTGTAAATAAGAGGTGGAAGAGCATGAGGATGTCAATGATAGGGTTTTGGGGAGCCTCTGGTGGAAATGGATGTACATATGCTGGTTTATGTGGAGATGGCCGGCAAAACAGGGCACCGACTGGGAAATGGTCTGGTTTGGTAAGTTGATGCTGTTGATCGCGAAGCTATGGGCAGCTCTGGCAGCATTGTTTTGGAAGGAAAGTATGGGCACCGTTTCTTCTGGAAAAACACAAGAAAAGGAAGAGCCCTTTTAGTAATGTGTGGCCATCTAATGGAAGCTTTTAAAAAAAATATATATATATATATATCATGTGTCCACTTTATAAAGAGCCATGTGGAAGCTTGGGTGGTTGCCAACACACCATCGAGAAGAAGCTGGCGAAGATGCGAGAAAGAGAGACGGCCGCCTCGAAGGAGTAAGAGATCGGGTCGCCGAATAGAAAAAAGAGAGTCGCCCTTGCAGAGGCGCTTGTGCAGACGAAGGCCTGGAGAGAGAGGGACCGCCTAGGTGTGGAGAGGTGGCTGGAGAGACCGCCTGCTGCAGGGCTAGTGTTAGCGCTACAGGAGGCGGCTGGGTCATCGAGCTAAGGGAGATAGCGCAGAGGAGGTGCTTGGGTGATCAGTGGCCTGGAGCCAAGGCAGTGAAGGCGTGAAGCGAAGGGAGCAGCCGCCTCGTGTGAAGAGGGGGGGCCTGGTGATAGCGAAGGAGAGGCAGTGGTTGGCGAGAGTGGAAGGAATATTGTGAAGGGTGGTGAGGCTTGTTTTTTTGCAGAAGTTGGCAACAGCTGGAGAGTGGCTGCCTTGTGAAAAAGGCGGATCGAGTGATCGAGCGAAGGCAGAGAAGCTGGCAAAGGGTTGCATTAGGACCTCAATGGAAGGCTTCTTGGGCCCTTTTCTTTGGCAGTTTAAGGAGTCAAACCTTTTCTCTTAAGAAGAAACGTTTTCTAATTAGAAGCTTCAAAACGGCTACTTTATTCGAATTTGAATTTTGGGAGGAAAATGGAATTTAAAATCTAGTGGACAAAACCATATCATGTAGCATATCTATGGAAAGCTCTTGATGCGTAGATCACGGATCTATAATCTCCGCTCAAATCGAAGCTTGTATGTAGAAGTTATGGAGGTCCGAAAATTGTAAAATTGCCTCCCCCCCTTTTTGGGGGGAAAAGTGCACCCTTTGACCACTCTTACACCTCTCTTACAAACCCAACATTTCAGTCCACATGGCAACCCCCCATTTGGCTATTCCTTAATCACCTTGATTAGGCTTGGGCAAATTAAAGGGCCCAAGAAGACCCCATTCACTTCCTAATGGACAGTCGTGAGGAAAGCTGCATGGGGTGCCGCCTCAGAGGTGACTAGTGTGTGCTTCTACTGGGAGGTGGCCGTCTTGTTTCGAGGCCTCTAGTGTGAGACCAAGAGAAGCTTTGGGCAGTGTGTGTGTGAGTTGTTTGCTGTGAGTGTGTGATATAAAGGAGAGTGCGAGGAAGAGTGGGTTGAAGCTTATAAATTGATAAAATTTATGTGACCCCTTGTAAATGGACAATAGGGTTTGTGTTGATGATATGTGAGTGGCTTAGCCTTGCTGACAGATAAAAGGCTTTGATAATGAGATATGTGAGCTGTTGAAACTGCCTTTCTTTGGGTATCTCTGTGTGGTATTTAGAGAAATTTCTGTTTCTAGCGTGCTGGTGGGTGGTGCCCCTTGTGCTTGTGAGTGTTCCGAAGGTGGTGAGTCGGCGAGCTATAGCGGCCTTCTTGTGTTCCTGAGCTGCCTCACATCTTTCTGGTGCCCCCACTGAGGATTGCTCAGGCATTGTTTGACTGAGGATAGCTCTGCTATTTTCTTCAGTTTACCAGGGTGTATGCCCTAGGAGTTGAGGGTTTCTTGGAAGGTGTTTTTCTTGGGTTTTGAGGTGAAGTTTGGGGGTCAAAATGATGTCTTATCCAGAGTTTTATGGTGGTCCTAATGAGGATGTTGCAGATTTCCTGGAAAGGATGGAGGTTGCATGCATAAGCAACCACATCAATGAGTCGGTACAGGTGTTGCGGCTACTGAGCATTTGTTTGAAAGGGGATGCAAGGACCTGGTACAGAGCTTATGAGGAGTCATTGAGGGTTGTTGTTCCACATCTTGATATGACTAAGAATGGATTAAATACAGCACTTAGCAACAGGTTCAAGAAGGTAGAAGACCCCGACAAGGTTTGGCATGAGGTGCAAGCTCTGACACAAGGTGAGTTGGAATCAATTGATGATTATTTGAAGAAATTTTCTTTGCTGTGGGAGACTTTATGCAGGGCTTTAGGGGAAGATCAGGTACCTCCTGATATGATGAAGAAAAATAAATTTGTAGCCACGCTTAAGAGGAGTATTCACTGGAAAGTGGAATTGAAGAAGCCCAGGTCTTTTGAGGATGCGGTGGAAATTGCTAAATCAAAGGATTGGAAGTTGCAACAGATGAATCAGCTGGGGATGATTCCAGTTGTAGCACAGCCGGAGATTCATAGAGTGGAGGCTACACCCATGAATGCAGTGATTGAGAGGATGAAGTCCACTGAAGCCCAAGCTATGCAGATGATGCCACAAGCTAGTCAAGGAGTACCTATGGTTCCTACAGGTTCTGATGAAGGATTGCGACAGGATATGAAATAGATGGTTGATCTTATGAAGAATTTGAGCTTAAATTTAATGGGAAGTACAGGTGGTGGACGTGGTAGAGGCAGAGGCAATAATCATGAAGGGGGAGATGGACAAGCAGGGTATGGACGTGGTCGTGGTAGGGGCCGTCGTTTCATCCCTACATGCTGGAACTGTGGTGAACTTGGTCATCTGAGTACAGATTGTGATAAGCCTCAACGAATGGGTGGTGATATGTACCCACTACCTTCACAGTTACCTGACAGGTCAAATGATTATGGTATTGATATCAGGGATCAAGCAGGCCCCAGTGGAATCACAACTGAGGAGAAGGGGAAGGCAAAGGTCATGAATGTTGTTACTCTGGAGAATGTTCAGGTGAGAGAAGAAGGGGATGTGATGCCCGTTGGCAAGCGCACAACGGATGAAAAAGAAGGAAAGGGGGTGGCTGGACCCAGCCGAAAGAAGGGGAAGCAGCAGGAAGGAGAAGATGTGAAAGCTAAAAGGAAACGAAAGCCTCGTAGAAGGTTCCAGGTGTCAGACTTCCCACTGGGGGATGGGCAAACCAGCTATGATTTGAAATCTGATTTGGTGAACAGGAAGGCCAACATCACCTTTGGGCAGTTGGTGGAGATGGTGCCAAAATTGAGAAGACAATGGAAGGGACTTGTGAATCCAATGCAGGGATTTCACTGACGTAAACGAAAACATGTGAACATGTTAATAACATATGTTAATAACACAAAAAATCTTGTGATCACATGTTATATTCACAAAGCTTTCACAAGGGCCTAAAAAAATTATCTTTGTCGGGCATAAAAAATCTTCTTAGGTGGCCACTGACCTGCTATTATGTGAAGATGGTAACATGAGGACATGTGAATAGCTTATTCCCATGTGTAGCCAAGCTTTTAAGGGGTTCCCAAATGGCAAGTGACCTGTTATTTTGTGAACGATAACATGAGAACATGTGAATTACTTGTTCACATGTGTTATTATCACAAAAAATCTTGTGATCACGTGAATATTAAATCCCTGATCCAATGGAAAAGGAGTCAGAAAAGAGGTCAGTCAAAGTACTATCTTTAGAAGAGCTTCCAGATATTTGCCCTATAGTGGAGGTGTGGAGTAAAGGTAGGAACCTTGGTCAGGCCTATATAGATGGAGGAGCTCAAATCTGTGTGATTACCCAATCATGTGTGGAGCAGTCAGGCTTGAGGGTGTCTGGGGTTTCTGGTTTTCGAATCAGGATGGCTAATCATCAAAAGGTAAAATGTCTTGGTATGGTAAAGGAGTTGGAGATTGAAGCTTTTAATGTCAAAGCTACTGTAGATTTTCATGTGATGCCTGCGGGTCTTGGTGCTTTTCCAATTATTCTTGGACGACCCTGGTTGCGAGTGGTGGGTGCAGTACAGGACTGGAGGTATGGGACCATTTCTTTGCATAATAAGCAGGGTAATAAAAAATCTTTTGAGATGCATAGTAGGAGATCTTTGAATGATGTGTGGGAGAGGCCACAGGATTCGAGTGAAGAGGAAACTACCACCAGTACTTCTGAATCAGAGATGGATTCATCGACCACTGCTTCTAGTGGAGAAGAGGCAGATGTGGCTTTCCTAATATCAGAGCAACAAGGTAATGAAGATAAAGAAGTGCATGAAGTGGGTACTAAGGGAGAAGATACTATGGGGTCGTATGAAGTGATTGAGGAATTACTGCAGCCAAAGATAGAAGTGAAGAAGAAGCAGGAGCTGATTGAAGGAATGTTGAGTCCAGATCTCTCGAGTGGAGAAAAGGTTAGATATGTTAATATGCTGTCTCATTTTCCAGAATTGTTCATAACCTCTTATAGGGAGATTTGAGGATTTAAAGGGCCAGATTTGAAGATTGAATTGAAAGAAGGTGTAAAAACAGTTAGGCAGAAGCTTCGCAAGATGGGACGAGAACAAATGCAGGCCCTGAGAGAGGAAGTTGATAAGCTGTTGAGTGCAGGTTTCATTACACAAGTGGACACAGCTGAGTGGGTAAGTCCTACCGTGGTGAGTCCAAAGAAGGATGGCAGATGGCGTATATGTGTGGATTTCAAGCCTTTGAATGCTGCTACAAAGAAGGATTCTTACCCCCTAGCTTTTTTAGATGAGATTTTGGATACTATAGCTGGATATGAAAGGTATAGTGTTTGTGATGGGTATTCAGGTTATTTCCAATTAAAGATTGCAGAAGAAGATCGGCGCAAGACGACTTTCATTACACCGTGGGGGTGTTTCTGCTACAAAGTTCTTCCTTTTGGATTGATGAATGGACTAGCCTACTATCAGAGAAGGGCAAATTGGGTATTATCTCCTTTTTTGAACAAGTTTGTGAAGGATTTTATTGATGATTTTTGTATATACAGCTCCAGGCAAGAGCATTGTGATAGGCTGGCTACAGTTTTTCAGCGTTATGTGATGAGTGTGGTGGTCAATTAAATCCAAAAAAGTGTTTTTTGGCTCAATCGAGAGTGAAGCTCTTGGGCCATGTTGTTTCAAAGAATGGTATTGATCCGGATCCTGATAAAGTCAAGTCTCTTCTTCTTCTTCCTACACCAAAGAATACAAGGCAACTGGCTACTTTTGTGCAAAAGGTGAAGTATATGGCTCGATTTATCTCTCTATCTTCACAGTTGTTATATCCTTTGCAGCAAGCAGCAAAGCATGATCCTTTGCATTGGACGGAGGAATGTGAGGTAGTTTTCCAAAAAGTGAAAGAGGTGTTGGGTGCTATTCCTACAATGCAGGCGCCTAATTGGGAGCAGGTATTTTATGTCAACCCTTCAGTGGGTGAAGATGCTATTGGAGCTATGTTGTTACAGAAGGGGAAAGAATCACATTATATGCAACCAGTCTACTGTGCTAGCAGAGTAAAACTTGCTAGAGAAAGGTTGTTATCACAGGTGGAACTTGTTATGGTTAGTGTGATGTATGCATGTAGGCGGTTCCGCCATTACTTGTTGCCTCGCCCCTTTGTGTTTTTGACGAGCTACACTTTTTTGCCTCAGTTGATAAATGGCACAAATTTATCTAAGGCTATGATGAAGTGGGTGATTGAGTTGCAGGAGTTTACCTTCTCATTCTTGGTGGAAGAGAGTACCAGGGCTACCTTAGCTGATCTACTGACATATAAGGAAAGTCCTCTTCTTATTAAGGAGGAGACCATCAAGAAGCTAGTTGAGGATGCGGCTGAATTGGTGAATGCCCACTTATTATATTTTGATGGTTCTTACAGGAAAAGCCATGATGCAGCCTCAGGAGGTTTGGTGCTTTATGATCCACAGGGTTGTCTTGTTTTTAAAAAGGGTGTTAAGGTGGATGCACATAGCAACAATGAAGCGGAGTATCTGAGTTTGGAAGTTGGATTGCAAATATGTTTGAAGCATGGTGTACACAGGATTCGCATTCGAGGAGATGCATTGCTTGTGGTAAAACAGGTATTGGGAGTTTGGAAGTCAAAGAATATGTTACTCAAAGAAATGTGTTTCAAGATTAAAGGTTTGTTGAAGGAATTTGAAGCTTGGAGTCTTAAGCATGTGGATCGAGGTCATAATGAGGAGGCTCATGAAGTAGCCCAGGGAATGATTGGTGAAGTTTTTGTTCTTAAAGCTCATGCACCATTTTATTGTGGCAGGGAGAATTTACAGGATGTTGAGGAGTTTTTGTTAACAGGGATGATTCCTAATGGTATTGAAAGATCAAAAAAATATGGTTTCATCAGGAAAACTGCAAGGTATGTGATGGTTGGTGATGCTTTGTATTTGGAAGGAATTGACTTGATAATGCGACGGGTACCTTGGAAGGAAGAAATCTACAAAATTCTTAAGGAAAACCATGAAGGAGCATGTGGTGGACATTTTGCCTCAAAGATTACCTTGCATAAGGTTTTGTAGGAAGGTTATGTATGGCCAAGTGTACATAAGGATGTTAATCACTGGTGCAGGTCATGTAAACAATGCCAAGCTCATAGTAGAGGATTATTAAGGCCTGAGATGAGGAAGACAATTCTTGCTTATGATGTTTTTGAAAAATGGGGAATTGATGCTGTGGGACCATTGCCTATTACTAGCCAAGGGAAGTGCTACATCTTGACTGCAGTTGATTACCTTTCTAGATGGGCGGAAGCAAAGGCAGTGAAACAAATTACTGCTAAGGAGGTGGCAAAGTTTGTATATTAGGATATCTGTTGTAAATTTGGTGTGCCATTGGAATTGCTTTCTGATCAGGGTCCAGGTTTCAGAGCAGAGCTTATGGACTATTTGTGTACAAAGATGAAGATCAGCCGCAGTTTTACCACACCGTACTATCCACAGTGTAATGGTCTGAAAGAGCGTTTCAATGGTGAATTGATCAAGATTTTATCTAAGGTGACAGAACAACAAGGCAAGAATTGGGATCTGGAATTGCCTGCTGCCTTGTGGGCATACAGGACAGCAATTAAGACTGGTACTGGTTTCACTCCATTTCATCTTGTTTATGGGAAAGAAGCCTTATTGCCTATTGAGGTGGAGATTCCAGCTGTGAAAATGTTGGAAAAGCTTTTGGAAGAGCCTAAAGATGCCCTTAAAGAACGGCTGTTATATTTACAAGAAGCACAGCTAAACAGGGATAATGCTTTGAAGCATTATGAAGATATGCAGGCAAGGACGTTGGAGAAGTTCAACAAGGAAATTAAAAGCAAAGGAATTATGAAGGATGACTTGGTATTACGTTATAATAGCAGGCTGGATAATTCCTTTCATAAGAAGTTTCAAATTAAGTGGGAAGGACCTTTCTTGGTGATGCAAGGATTTGTAAATGGTACCTATCAATTGGCAGATTTAGATGGGACTTTACATGCTTCCAGGGTAAATGGTTACAGGCTGAAGAAGTATTTTGCACGTTTGATGGTGATTGTGCAGGATGCAGTGTCTGAAGATGTGATTCCAGATGAAGGGCAGTTTTTGGATATGGATTTAGGTCTTGAAATGCTTTTTACTGCTGATCATGAATGATTCAGCAGGCTGGGGGTTGGGCAAAGTATGTCAGGCGTTTTTCTGTAAAGGTGTTTTGAGTCCATGTACATATGGGATGCATGGTGTGCAATAAAACTTTGCCGTGAATGCCCTTGCAAGTGTACAGACTGAATGGCTTTGGAGTGAGTTAGTGAATGCATTTTTCTTTGGAGCAGCTGCTAGAGACTTGAAGTTTTTATTTGTATGAGCTTTTTATTTGTCAAGAAGGTGTTTTGGATGGGTGTAAATAAGAGGTGGAAGAGCATGAGGATGTCAATGATAGGGTTTTGGTGGAAATGGATGTACATATGCTGGTTTATGTGGAGATGGCCGGCAAAACAGGGCACCAATTGGATATGGTCTGGTTTGGTAAGTTGATGCTGTTGATCACGAAGCTATGGGCAGCTCTGGCAGCATTGTTTTGGAAGGAAAGTATGGGCACCGTTTCTTCTGGAAAAACACAAGAAAAGGAAGAGCCCTTTTAGTAATGTGTGGCCATCTAATGGAAGCTTTTTAGAAAAATAATAATAATATATATCATGTGGCCACTTTATAAAGAGCCATGTGGAAGCTTGGGTGGTTGCCAACACACCATTGAGAAGAAGCTGGCAAAGATGCGAGAAAGAGAGACGACCGCCTCGAAGGAGTAAGAGATCGGGTCGCCGAATAGAAAAAAGAGAGTCGCCCTTGCAGAGGCGCTTGTGCAGACAAAGGCCTGGAGAGAGAGGGACCGCCTAGCTGGGGAGCCGTGTGCAGCCACAAGCAGGAGAGAGAGCCAGAGTGGCTGGGAGCCGTCTTGGAGAAGGCAGAGGCTGGTGGGGCGCTGCCTGTGGGAAAGAGACGGGAGCTGCTGGTGAAAGGAGAAGGGTAGCACAGAAGGCGCCAAAGGGTGTGGCTGCTGCTGTTCGACTTGGTGACGGGCTGGCTACGACGGGTGCTGGCGATAGAGAAGGTTGGCGCTGTTGGAGACAAAAGTGTAAAGACCGCCTTGTTTTGTTTGTGTGTGGCTAAGCGCAACTACAGTCGCAAAAAAAACAGGGTGGTGGGTATCACAAGAGGAAGAGGAGATACGAAGGCTGCTCTGGTGAGCGTCCAGGTGCTGAGGGGAGCCAACGACAAAGGTTGGTCGCCTGGTAGAGGAGAGAACGCCTGGTGTGAAGGGCAACTTGTGCGAAGGCTGTGGCGCTGCTGTTGTTGAAGAGGCTGCTGGCAAAGAGAGAGGACCACCTGAAGGCACTCTGGTGCGTGGCTAAAAAACAGCAGCAAACGGGCGTGTGAGAGCCAGGACAGAGAGGCTGTGGTGGTGAATCGCACCGAGAGGAGAGTGTGGAGAGGTGGCTGGAGAGATCGCCTGCAGGGCTGGTGTTAGCGCTAGAGGAGGCGCCTAGGTCATCGAGCTAAGGGAGATAGCGCAGAGGAGGTGCTTGGGTGATCAGTGGCCTGGAGCCAAGGCAGTGAAGGTGTGAACGAAGGGAGCAGCCGCCTCGTGTGAAGAGGGGGGGCCTGGTGATAGCGAAGGAGAGGCAGTGGTTGGCGAGAGTGGAAGGAATATTGTGAAGGGTGGTGAGGCTGGTTTTTTTGCAGAAGTTGGCAACAGCTGGAGAGTGGCTGCCTTGTGAAAAAGGCGGATCGAGTGATCGAGCGAAGGCAGAGAAGCTGGCAAAGGGTTGACAGTCGCGAGGAAAGCTGCATGGGGTGCCGCCTCCTCAGAGGTGACTAGTGTTGGTGCAGCTGCTGGCTTTCTACTGGGAGGTGGCCGTCTTGTTTGGAGGCCTCTGGTGTGAGACCAAGAGAAGCTTTGGGCAGTGTGTGTGTGAGTTGTTTGCTGTGAGTGTGTGATATAAAGGAGAGTGCGAGGAAGAGTGGGTTGAAGCTTATAAATTGATAAAATTTATGTGACCCCTTGTAAATGGACAATAGGGTTTGTGTTGATGATATGTGAGTGGCTTAGCCTTGTTGACAGATAAAAGGCTTTGATAATGAGATATGTGTGCTGTTGAAATTGCCTTTCTTTGGGTATCTCTGTGTGGTATTTAGAGAAATTTCCGTTTCCAGCATTGTGCTGGTGGTGCCCCTTGTGCTTGTGAGTGTTCCGAAGGTGGTGAGTCGGGGAGCTATAGCGGCCTTCTTGTGTTCCTGAGCTGCCTCACACCGTCTCTCTGCCTTGCAATATACACAACCAAAAATTAAGTCTTTATGCCAAAATTTTGTATATACATGTCTATATCAAAAAGGGTCCTTACCAGGGATTTCACTGACGTAAACGAGAACATGTGAACATGTTAATAACACAAAAAATCTTGTGATCACATGTTATATTCACAAAGCTTTCACAAGGGCCTAAAAAAATTATCTTTGTCGGGCATAAAAAATCTTCTTAGGTGGCCACTGACTTGCTATTATGTGAAGATGGTAACATGAGAACATGTGAATAGCTTATTCCCATGTGTAGCCAAGCTTTTAAGGGGTTCCCAAATGGCAAGTGACCTGTTATTTTGTGAACGGTAACATGAGAACATGTGAATAACTTGTTCACATGTGTTATTATCTCACAAAAAATCTTGTGATCACGTGAATATTAAATCCCTGGTCCTTACAGTATGTATGTCATATGTATGTATGTATATACATGCATGTATGTATGCATGCACATTATATGCATGCATGCATGTATGTATGTATGTATGTATGTATGTAAGCAATCCCGGCGAACGAGAACGGGGATGGACAAAAAACGGTAATTAAAAAACTTTTTTAATAATAACTATTTTCAAGCTACTTGGTACATGGTACTTGGTGCACGGTACTTGGTGCACGGTACTTGGTACTTGGTACATGGTACATGGTCCATAGTAATTGGTACATGGTACATGATAATTGGTACTACATGGTCCATAGTAATTGGTACATGGTACTTGATAATTGGTACATGGTCCATAGTAATTGGTACATGGTACATGATAATTGGTACATGGTACTTGGTACTAGATTTGGTGCTTGGTACTTGATTTAGTATCAGGCTCCATAATGAAACTTCGAACTCGCAATTGATACATGATATATGGTATCAATTGGTCGGTCTAACTTTGGGGTACCTTAAGCAATAAACATGGGAACAAAGAAAGCTTTTTAGTGTTAGACTTGGTACTTCGTACTTGGTACTTGAGTTGGGTATCATGTTGAAACCTCGTACTTGCAAATGGTTACATGGTAGAGGTACGTGGTACATAAATTGGTACTTTGAAATCACGTGCTTTGAAACTTCATGGTTCGGATCTTTAAGCTTGAAAGTTAGCTTGAGTTGATACGTATCGTACAATCAGGGACCCCTGCAAAAAATATGAAAATCAAAAGCTTGTTAATATTAGAGCCTAACATAGAAAAACAGCACTGGAACTGCGATAAAGTTTTTGATTTGTCTCTATCTAGCTTTCCAAGAGCTTTTGAGAAATTGGTGATGCTTGCCAATCTTTTGCTTCTTTTGATGTGTTACATCGTGGGCTCGCCTCTTTTCTTGTTTAGGATTTGTTTTGTTTTAAAACATACAGATAAATAAATAACGTTCTAGCTTCTCGCACATACTTAGGCTAATTAACTTACTGACAAATAATTAATTGTTTGACAATAGACAAATTCAGCAATGCAACGAGAACATATGTCAATATATATCATCAACAAATATATGTACATGTGTCTACAGTGTGTGGTGATCAATCCTCTCATATACAAAACAGATCACTAAGTATCACTATGTGAGCCATCACTATATGAGTCGCTACTATCAGACTCGGAATCATCATCAACATCAGCAGTGCCACCACCCGTGCCCCCAACCACAACACCACCATCACCACCGCCACCACCCGTCCCCACCCGGGATCACGCCGTTGCCGCCCGCCTCAGACTCTCGTTGTCGCCCCTCGGCCTCCTGTCGAGCCACCTCTGTCATGTCCTCCTCGCCATGTTGCTCCTGCATTACTTAGTGAAATCAAATAAGAATATATTACAGTTAATATGAAAATAAACCACAAAACAAATCAGTGATACCCAGAAGTGGATCACGCGTGTCCGGAAGTGTCGCCTGCAAAGCACGGTACCCGTAGTATGTAGCATACTCCATCTCCTGCGCCATAGGTGCACGACCATAGTCTTTGGTCTGCATCAAGACACAACCAAAGACTTACTGATTTCTTCATTCAATAATAGTATCTTTGAAAGTTAAAATTAGAACGATTTATACTCACAAATGTGGCCACAAATCCATCTCGACCCATCCGGCCTAGATGTGTGACCAACTTGCGGTCTCTTTCGTGCTGCCGACTATGTAAATTTCATTAAACAAAATGGCATATATTAGAGAATATTTAGAATCAATCTATCAAAGTTCAAATTAATTCTAATATACATTAGCAAAGGCATGCACCTTTTGCTGAGGAAAAGTGATGCGTAGGCGTCTCTCCTTGCGGAAGTATTGCCATGTCTCCATGCACATATCAACCCTCCTCTTGTTTGTCTCCACCATACAGTAGCGTCTGTTTATTTTTCATATTGCATACCATAGAACTTGTTAGATTTCAATGTTTTCTTTGATGCATTGCTTTTTTCTTCTCGATCATTTGATTAATGACTCGTGTTTTTATGGTACTTGAAAATCAGATTCGGACCAATCAGAGGGTACACCACCACCTCCTACTCGTGGTGATTGGGGTGCATAGAGTTCCAATACTGCACATGAACCCGTTTATGATGATTTCTACTACGACGAGTCTATTATATGCTGGTGCGCTCGTTGTCGTGGCACATATCGGAGGCCACGACGGGAGTGCTTTTCACATGAGATGACTCATGGTACTTTTGAGCAAGCACCGCCACCTGAGGAGCAACATCGACCTATGGTATGTGACTGTTCTCCCTTAGTTTTATTATTGGTTATTTTATAAATCAAAGGCTCATATATAATGTAACCATATCATAGGAGACATAAGCCCGGAGGACATGCTTACATATGTCGCACAATTGTATGTACATAAAGATGCCAAAGGAATGCCGGACATGTGCAATAACACTCAGATAGGAGAATATTTAGATTTCAAGAGACGGTTACAAAAGGCATAAAAAATTAGCCAACGGTAAAGCACCCGACACGCTCCATTTTAATTCGGAGATGCTTAAATGGACAGGTAACTAGACATGGCAATGGATATGTGGGCTTCTTAATAAAGCCATCACACAAGGGCTACCCATAGATTGGCAAAAAAATTGGATCAAAGCACTATTCAAGAAAGGAAATGCAAATCAGCCCACTAACTATCGCACTATCATGGTGGGGTCTTGTATGTCAAAACTCTTGGGGAGCATTCTGGAACAAACCATAAGCTCATGGGCAGAAACAAATGGCAAACGGGCCAAGGGGCAAGCGGGCTTTAGACCCAAGCACAACACCATTGATCATCTCATCTCGCTCAGAGTTCTAATGGAAGAGAGCAAGCTGAAAGGGAAAAATCTGCATTGTTGTTTTGTAGATTTAATAAAAGCACAGAATTGATGCCGGACACGCGAAGTACTATCAATTCGAAAACATGTGTGCGCAAAAAACTATCAGACGCTGGGAGAGAAAGGCCATCATTTTTGACACATGTATAGTGCAAACCCTTTTATATGGGGTGGAAGTTTGGGGTGCTAGCATTTCAGCCCACACATGGAATGAGATCGAAAATATACAAAAGAAGTTTCTATGTAGACAATTGGGTGTCAAGAAAACTACACCATACTCAGTGTTGCTCTTGGAAACTGGAAATATGTCTCTAGAGATAAAGGCTTTGAAAAGGATGTTTACATACATCATGAAAGTCAAATTGATGCCCATCACTCGCACCCCCCGCATGGCATGGGAAAGTGGGTGTGCACCACAAAAGACTAAGAAGAGTAA